>NC_060211.1:114355000-114575000 GCF_021130785.1 Homalodisca vitripennis | reverse complement strand
TAATAATTTATACTCTAATGCGAGTCGTAGATAAACAGGAGTTTTTAAATTTAAATAACAATACACACTTTTTCTCCACTTCAGTAACATTAACACATAATATGCTATGTTACAATTTTAAAGGCACTTATCGAACAAATGTCTTTAGTAAATAACCAAATTTAATAGTATCATCTAACGAAAAAAAAAATTATCGTCAGTCGTAGTTTGTAACGCCCTTTTGTAGTAAAAAGCTGATTCACTATAGTGCAGTGTTACGTGCTAGAGTAGTATTGAAATAGACTGGAAGCATGTAATCAGCGTTCAGGCAGATTACTCAATCAGAATGTATTCTACCTTTCTTCCTTCTTATTTTATTTTGACGTTGAAATGTTGTCGGACTAAAAGCTTTAGTGAATTGAGCACAATATTCATTTAGATAACGAACTCTTTTATGCGGTTACAAAGTAAGGATGGGAAATTGTGGTGATTGTTACATATACGTCATAACATATATACTTCGCACAAATACGTCATACGTCTGCAAATGTCACTGCTAGCTATTGATTAATGTAATTGTTATTAGTAGTAATTACGTAATAGTGAATATATGGAATGATTGTTCTATGTTTTGATGCTCGATGGAATACGTACCAACACTTGGCCACTTTTCTCTGTCTGAATTCATACAGAGTGTAACAAAACCCTCTACACAATTTTGATATATTGCTCCATACACCAAGAGAAGGTAAAAACTAAATGCAACCAATGGTCAATCTCTTTTTCTTTAACTTCTGTCCTTACATGTATATTTTACTATTCATCTTTTATGTCAGTCTCAAATCAAGAGAAAAATTAATTTTATCTTAAACATGTTATGTTTCAAGATGGCGGACGGTTGTTAAAGCTTAATAACGTATTACTAATTACATCATTAACTGTGCATTATAACCGTTAAAAGCGTATATCAACGTTATTTACTGACCGGTGTTTATGATCTGGGTGTCAACATGTTTGTAATTTGAAATTAAAAACGGTTTTATTCTTAACAAGGTTTTATGATCTTATTAATGTTACGGTATTAAGCTTTAAAAGTCATAACTGTAAACGTAATAGCTGGATGTAAAAGTCATCGTTAAATGTAATATTATAATATAATAAAATTTTCCCTCAAGATTAGAGATTTCTGAAAAAAGTTGTACAATATTTAATTTTTTATTTCTACTGTTAAAAAAACCAAAACAAAAAAACGAGTTGGTTGCATTTGGGTCTTTGCTCCTCGGGGTCCTTGGAACAAAACCCTAAAGTGGGTAGTTTTATCACACTCTGTATGTTACCGTTCTTAATTTCTTAAGGACCCAAGGGCCACGATTAAGAGTCCTTAAAATCGTGTCATTGTGTGTGCGATAGCTCTTAATAGAAGAGTCCTGGAAACTTGGTACACATAAGTTTCTCGTGGTCCAAAAAGGTGTGAAAAGAAAAAAATCAAAGATTCTTTTCCACTTTGGCGTTATACTTGAAGGCAAGAGAAATACGCAGAGTAAACAACTTTGTAAACAAACTGAGAACAATTATTTGTCATTTGATGAAGTTACTTTGCTGGTAAGCCTTTTGTTACGTTCCATCTGGTCCTTCCATACTCCGTTGAATGGGTTTATTCCAATTACCCCAGAACATATCTCATTCCACCTTCCTCTCATTCTTCCGGTTCTAGCCAAGGAGGCAAGTACTCTCGTCTCTAGGTTGTGTTGGATGACAAGATGTATCAAGTATTCACACTTCAGGCGGACTGGGTTAGTATGTTGCCCTACCGCCCGCCACGCCGCCATGGTGACCCGGAAGGGAAGGTACTGTACCGCAGATGAGCAGACAGGTACTCGGGTAATTGCTCCACTTGTATCAGCCAATATCTATAAAGTACGTGCCAGGCCGTAATTAGAGCCATTAATCACGTGACCCTAGACGTTAATTAAGATCTCCGTGCGGCGCGGACATTTACATAAATGCCGTTGTTTGAGGAGCTGTGCGCTGCTCGCATGTGAAAGGTTATCGCGATGATGAATGTGGCCGCTGCTGTCAGGTCACTCCAGGACTGCCACTGCCCTCTCCCCCCTTCACCCCCCACTCCACCGTCAGATTCTTGTCTGCTTGGTGTGGACAATCGCCAAATACTTTCGTTCGTTTCAGTTATCGTCAACAATGGACTGGCTAGACAGAGCTCACTTACAGTTGAATGGAGTATTAGGAGCTGTGTTAGTTATCTAACTATTCATAATGCTCCTAAACGTGTTGTACCACGTACCATTCTTGAAGAGATTGTTATTGTAGTCCATTTAACATAACTTAAGTGTGGGAGTTGTGTACTCTACCGTGATCACTATAATCAAGTTACGGTAACAATGGAGGCTAGTGAACACTCGGTTACACTCAGTAATTTAATGGCGTACCTTTTAATTGATTTGAAAATGACGTGTTTTATAAAACTATTACAATATACTAAAATGTTAAAAAGGAAAAATTCGTTAATTTGAAATTATTATAAAAAGCTTAAGAATTTAGAATGCACACGATAGACAATCCCGTTTTGTGTATTGTATTTTATTGTTTAGTCTATGTCATCACACATGTTATCTCATGGCTAGCTGTAGGACCCTCGGTAGTAGTGAGGATCAATCTGATGTTTGACTCTCTCCAATGGGTCAGTAGAGCCCATCCAGAGTGACATCACGTACAGGGACACGTTCTCAATCTGATGTTTGACTTTCTCTAACTGCGTTTGGTCAGTGCGAAGGTCCCACAAGGTAAGTAGAGCCCATCCAGAATGGTAGCACGTCCCCAATCTGATGTTTGACTCTCTCCAACTGAGTTTGGTCATTGCGAAGGTCCCACAAGGTAAGTAGAGCCCATCCAGAATGGTAGCACGTCCCCAATCTGATGTTTGACTCTCTCCAACTGAGTTTGGTCAGTGCGAAGGTCCCGCAAGGTAAGTAGAGCCCAGCCAGAATGGTAGCACGTCCCCAATCTGATGTTTGACTCTCTCCAACTGAGTTTGGTCATTGCGAAGGTCCCACAAGGTAAGTAGAGCCCATCCAGAATGGTAGCACGTCCCCAATCTGATGTTTGACTCTCTCCAACTGAGTTTGGTCATTGCGAAGGTCCCACAAGGTAAGTAGAGCCCATCCAGAATGGTAGCACGTCCCCAATCTGATGTTTGACTCTCTCCAACTGAGTTTGGTCAGTGCGAAGGTCCCGCAAGGTAAGTAGAGCCCAGCCAGAATGGTAGCACGTCCCCAATCTGATGTTTGACTCTCTCCAACTGAGTTTGGCCAGTGCGAAGGTCCCGCAAGGTAAGTAGAGCCCAGCCAGAATGGCAGCACGTACAAGAGCACGTCCCCAATCTGATGTTTGATCTCGGGCAGGTTAATGGGACAAGCGGGCTGTATGAAGTACGGTACCCGGCCTGGCGGTGTAGCGGTCACCTGTTAGTTGTATCACCGCTCCACTCCGCTCCAGGAATAATGCAACCTTCAATTTCACGGTTAGCCTCGCACTCGACACTAATAATACTCTTCCTCCGACAAGTATTAGGGCTAATCGTTTCCGCTAATCACAATATCGCGAATATTTTATCCACTTCCGGCGGCGCGTGTGCTGGCAATCCCCTTCCTTGCTTATATTTACGGATCTGGTAGACGTGTACCGCTGGGTATAGCATTTTGTAATTCATTTTATTCTTCAAAACGGTCATTTGTATCAAATAAATATTGTGTAAAAGGCGATGTCGCATTAATGTTGAAAGTGGATGTTTTTATGCCTAGGTATTTATTTGAGTGATTTCATAACTTTAAGTAAAATGGACCTACTTGTCTCTGCATTGCACTCTTGATAGACGCTTATAGAATTATAGGGTGCCAGAATACAGAAAATGTTGGATTACCAAAGACTAGCCGTATATAACCAAATTTTACCGTAAAATTAAAGAATTGTGTGATGCAATGTTCTCTACAAATTTACGAATATGGGCCAAATTTAAATGTTTGTTGTTGTTTAAAAACTCTTTACACATTTCTAGGAACTGAACTAATGTAGAACATTTCTCTATTACATTAACTAATGTACCTTAAATCGTATTAAAATGTTTGGATACGAATTTCTCCATAATTTATATTGTTTAAAATATTTATTAGTTTTTGGAAAGGGTGGTCGTTGTATCTGAGCGCGTCCAACACCCAAAGAACAATATTACATCTCGGAAATTTACGTCGGAAGATAAAAGCTTCCTTCTCACAGAAGAGACGATAACATTTTAAAGATAATGGTTTGAAGAAACCGGCTCTTTGGAAAGGAGCTGGAAATAGAAACTGTTAAAAAGATCGACAGCCTTGATTGTTTATGTGGTCTGTTGTAGCCCGCTCTACAAGCTGAGCAGATAACAATGGCTGGGGCACTATGTCTGATAATGCACACTGCACTTACGTTTCTTACCCAATTCATTTACTTAACTTACATACATATATTAACAACGAAATTTAATTTAGTTAAAACACATTACATCTTGAGTAAAACATCAAACTTTGCAATATTCCGGTTGTAATAAATATTTTAAAAGTAGAGAAAACCGATTGAATTTTTTGAATTTTTTAATAATCTCAAAATGTTTGAATACAGCATACCAGGAATTGAAGAAATTAAATTGCTGCGTTTATACAACGATTCTGAATGTGCATTGTTTTTATGAATAACTGTTATCACGGAAAACAAATTTAAAATGATAATAATAACAGTTTTCTAACGTAATAAAACAATTTTTAATGCTATCAACCAATAAGTAAGTTACATCAATTCCTTGCACATAGCACAATAAATTACTCTGAGCATGCAGAAACGTAATCAAACATTATTTGCATTTAATATGCCAATTACAAAATCTTAGATTTTTCATAAAATGAAGCCCCCTTTATGTCTACTCCCATACGAATGGCCAAATATCAGTAATCAAACCTAGATACTTATATATTTGATTGTGTTATGAGCTTTTTTACTTTAGGTGTATCACCAAATTAATTAACTGGTATTATTATACCAATTATTTCCTCACAATTTACTTTGGACAACTAAAAGGGGTCTTACGTTATGCTCTTCGCCTCCATTTACCACTTATGAGTACTAAACAATTTTAGTATGAACAGCATTTTCCTGGAATTACTCATCTTGAACTCTATACTTTGTAAGTGGCGAATTCCGACTTCTTCTGCAAATTTCCCAAGTTGGATTTATGATGACTAGTTTCAATACGTATTTACAGATGTTCCGTGAATTAAAAAAGGATCGAAATGTTATGAACCCAAGTTACGAAAGTGTCTGCCTGTTTTACATGTGGGAGAGTAAACATACTAGACCTTTTATTAAAAGGTATATATTGCTTTGGCTTTTAATAAAAGGTCTTTTAAATAAATCAATATATAGGCCATATATTGATTTGTTTAGCCCTATAGTTTTAAATCTTTTCACACATAAAGCTGAGGATAGATTCCAATCCTCTAAAGGTAGTGTTTTATCGTTTAACAATGGCGGATGTTCAAAATCCTGTTTATCCTTGAAATATTTTTCTTTCGCCTTCGCCGTAGCGTAGGGGTAAGGCTGCGGCTCTTTATTTAACCCAGAGGTTATGGGTTCGATTTCCGAGGAGGTCAATCAAAATGTGTAAATTACATTCGACCGACCTTTACAAACGTTTAGTGTAACTCTCACGTAGAAAACCCCCTTTAAGGAAAAAAATGTTTTTAATGTTTTTTATTTGGCAATAATATGTTTTTAACAATAAAGTTACAGTGTCATTAATCTATATTCTGTCCGCACATAAATTGTGTGGACCGTGTGGCAATTACATGAAAGCACCATTGTGTGTTGTGGACATATCTCCCCGTGTTTACACAGCACTGCTCTCTCACATCGCGTCGCACGGACAGACCGGCCCGGGCCTGCACATCGTGCTCTACTCTCGCTACCGCAGCCACAGCCCGGGGCAACTGTAAATTGCGTGTCCGATACACAACAAGGGGATCCCGCGTCCCTGTCTACCAAAAAAATAATTATTCTCTCCTAAACGCGAGCTTTGTCTGGGTGCGCGCTCCATTTATATTATATGAAAATCGAGTGGTTCCCGGAGCCTGCGGCACCAGCTGTACCGCGGCTGCGAGTCGGGTATGCACTATATTTATCCCGACCGGCATTCTTCATTCCCACTTCTATTGGGCTCCGATTCGAAATTCGAGGGCGAAAATTAACGCTAATTACCAGGTTTCAAACAAAAATCTGAAGAATATAATTGGAGACAGGTATATTTGGCCGGAGGCTTAATATCGGCTGATGGTCGGGTAGGCTTTATAGGCCTAATTGTATCTTCAACTAATGACATAATGGTGGGTAATAACACTGGGCTAGCGTACACCGTGCACGGCTGCCACACTGACACCACAAAGCCAGTCTGTAGTTGGTCATCTGCCGAACATATGTACTCGTGTGGCGAGTAGAGCTGCAGGTGCTGCACCAATGCCATGTATGATACCACGGTGAACTTATACGTGGAATGTGGTACAGGTCACTTCTCTTTGAATCGCTATCCATCTACGTTTTTAATTCCATATCTTGTTTTTTCTTAAAGTTATAGGTTATGGCTTGTGTAACTGGTTAAAATTTCAAACATATTTTTGCTCATTATTAGATTGTGAAACAGGATATGGAAACTGTTGGGTATGTGGAGGTTAGGGCATTATTCACTGCAGACACTTCATCATTCTAGGTGGGTTACCAATAGGTAAAGCTTATATGGGGTTTTCTTAAAATACTCATGCATTATGAACTAAAACAACGAGGTGCTAATGATTCCTTAAATTTAAAACGTACACAGCTTGGAATGGTAGTTTGCAACGTAAAGGTGTTCTGTGAAAGTTGCTTATCAATTAGTCATTATATTTATAATAATCATATTTTAGAGCCAAATTACATATTGATAATTTCAAAATTATATACAATAAGCCAACTTAATTTGTTTATGTAGTATGGCAGAAAAGAAAATCTAATATATATGAGATTTCTTTCTTGCCATATTACATAAACAAAAGAAGTTTGTTGAAAAGAATCACAAACCAGCCTTTAATTAACAGTCTCGGTTAAAAAGTTTTTCGGTAGTAATTTTCAAATAGTACCATCACTTTTTTAAATGTTTGTTATTTCATATATGTATACCAATACCATAGATTTATTTAATTTAATGTTATGTTTATTTTTAAAAGGTAATATTTATATTTAATACTATGAGATAAATATTAACAAAATTAATGTAATACTTATTAAAATTAAATGGAAAATCATTTATATTGCAGAATATATATTAATATTTATGACGGTGAATCTGTAAACAAATAATAATGATAATAATGTAAAACTAATAAACGTAAATGAAAGAATAGGGTTTGTATCAATTAAGGCTGTATAAACAGACCGGGGGAGAAGTGTGGGAGGGGAGCAGATTGAGCAGCCTAGGGCACCAAGGAACCCTGCTGTTCTTTATAAATATGCGGGATACCCTGATAGCCCTTGTTCAAAGTCCCTGGCTCGTTAGGTACCTTCTTTGTCGTAAAACAAATTAATAAATTATCAAAGTTAACTGTGTATCGTTTTATGATAATTGTTTATGGTGAATCCATTTTTATTCCTCTTCTCTGCTTTTGTACGTGAATTTAATATTTGGAAACAGTCAATTTATATATTAAGAAACGTTTTTCAGTGTATAGATCACCGAAGTCTGTATACTTGATATTTCTTACAATTTCTTAACTTAAACGGTCTACATTAAATTGCAATGCGGAATATGAAAGAAAAATGTTCGTTTTTGCGCAATTAAATGATTTGTTGTATCGTATAATCTATTTTGTAGTAAGAAATGGTGTTTTGTAATTGAGTACAAAAAACTACACTATTGTGAACGTTTAAAATGTCTTCTTTGGTAAATAATTTTTAACCGATACAAAATCCTGATTTTGGGATATTTTTTAAAGTAGAAACCGATTCTCTTCTAAACCTTATTCTGTCCGTCCTTATGGCTACAGGAGAGTCGATACAGTACAAGGTCGGTGGTACTCATGAAAAGTACTACAGCCAGAATTTGCGCTAACTTTAACTCTGATCCAAAGTCTGACGTCTTAGACCGTTCGGCTATCGCTGTCTCAGTAGTGTTCTCATGCCACTATGGCGGAGGAACATCATTAACTGTTGGAAAAAGTACATTTTGGACGCGCGGTGGACAGGAAAGGTTTGGAGGGGAAAAGGGGGTTTCCCCCCACCAAGAGGTCCCTCCATTACTCCTACCAAACGAATGCAGATACAACTCCAAGTATAATATTTCTTTGTATATGCCTGGTAACTTTGTCACCAGCAGTAACTGCTGACAATATTTGTGGGAGCCCATGTTAAGAGTTCCCAAGTTCGTGTCTCTCGAGAACGAATGAGGAGGCAGCGGTTGATTTGGCTCGGAATGTGACCGCCAGAGCCGTGTCGCGGCCCGCAAAATCGTTTAGTTTATTTATCGCCCATTACTTATTTGCTTGCTAGAACATGTTCAACATTTCCCTGCATCCCGAGTCACCATCCACCGTAATTCCTTTTCTGTCCACCGGTAGCTCTCATGGGTTCCTTTCTTGATTCGTGCTTGCTGGGCGTGCTTGTTAATCTTTACAATCTTTTACAACTACCGAATCGTAATAAACTAAAATTTTCATTGACTTGTATGGCTCATTATTTTGTATTGAAGTCACTAAAACAATGTAATTGAGTAATGTAGTTTTATTAATTAAAGTATCATTGAATATTTAATAGTTTTTATACAACGGTTTTATGTGGCAGGCGTAATATACCAACTGTCTTAACAGTTTTCTTTGTTTACCTTTTACATTTACATTATTTCTGGACGTAGCGTTTGTAAGACCATCAACGTGGATGGAGCGTGCGGCGGTGTGCAGAAAACTGGAGCACCTCTCCACCGTTCTCCTGGCTCTAAATATTTAACGAACTGCCTCTTTTAAGAAAGAATTCAAGTGGGTTTACATTGAAGTGCTTACTCGAGTTGTTTATGATAAATGGAGTAAGTATGCAAAACAGTAACAGATGAAAGTACGACGCACAATTATTTGAAGCAGGCGAGAGCGAAGTTTGTTCGTTGGGTTGTTTAACTGCTCAGTCTCGCGGACACGTTACCCCTGGTATAGCCCACTTTCCCTCATACGGAATTGTATCCGCTTGATGTCTGTGTCGAAGTCAAACATATGAAGCTCAGTGCTTCTGACTACTATGTAATACTCCGAGGAGCCTCGTTCCAAAGTTTCACGCTTCTAAAAGTGAGGAGTTCACAGATTGGAATACTTTCCAAATTTCTCAATTTATTTCTGGGGTACTTCTAAACTCCCATGGATCTCTTTCACCATCGAAGTAATGAATCAACTTTAGTGAGTTGTAAGATTCAAAGAGATAAGTGGTATACAGAGATTGGCATTTCTCTAGAAAAACATGCTCTATGTCACCCATCTGGGAGTCAATGATCTGTTGGTCTTATACTGCGTTAGACATAGGGATTCTTCTCAAGTCCATAACTCGAAACTTGAAGACGTTCGTTGCCGAAGTGACGGTATCCAATAATACACGTATGGAAGGTCTACCTGAGATGTTAGGCTGGGTTCAACGACACGAGATTGAAGGAGTCCGTGCAGCGAAGGTCGCAAAGACGGATATTCTTGTCTATGTCTAAACTTGTCTTAGGAACGTTTTTAGCTGTCTCCCTAGATATTTGACCTAGTAGAGTTGGAGGATGTGAAGATGGAAATTCTTTTTGTAATCAAAACCCCAATTACACGATAACAATTTTATTCCGATAGGAGAATCGTTATGGTATGTACCAAGATCAATCGATCTGCAATTAAAATTTGACCATAAATAATTTAGCCGTCCGCGGTTTTGTCTGTTAATACAAATTTTATAAAGGCGGAAATTTCTTCGTAATGAAAATTTACTCTAAATTCTCAATTTTAAAATGATTATTCCGATCTTTGAAGTTGTCGTACCAACTTTGAATCAAACTAAAGTGGTTTAGTATAACATTTTGTTTTTTAGACGTAAATATTTAAAGGCTTTTAGACCTTTAATACTTATCTTCAACATGCAGTTTTATTTGAAAATTTACGCAATATGAAATGATAGAACTTTTGCTCTCTCTCAAGGTTTATATTACATTACTTTTACCATTGCAATGGTAATAATAAAGCAGAGACAATGTCAAATTTCAAAAGTTGGATTTTATTATTTTATTTAAATCAGACTGTCTGTGATAACACTAATGGGCTCTGTGAGTGAGACATCTGTTGGTCATACCCAGCCCGGTGGCCAGGGGCTCAACACGCATCTGGCCTTTGTCATTGTCACAGCTAGACACAAAGCCAATCATTTGCCGCTTGCTATTGTACTGCAGAGCTCGCAGCCATTTATATTGTAATTGGTCGGGTTTTAGTGTAACGTTGACTGCGAACTAGAAAACTGCGTTTGCAAATGTCTGTCCGTAAACAATGCCATCCTCTCGTCAACTGATGGCGCTGATCTTGCATAGCATTCCTTTCGCCATAATTGTATACCCTCGGTTGATGAAGGTTTGTGTTATGAGGAACAAAGAGTAAACAAGAATACTTTATATTGTTATGTTATTTTTTGTAAACTTTTATTGATTGTTTATTGAATCGGTTTGGTAGATTAGATTTATATTATGACCAACTTCCCAGCGTTATATACCAAGAACAAAATGGTTTACTTTAGTCTTGCGTCATTTCATGAGTATCACATTTCAATACCATTGTTTGAGGCCGACATTCGAGAAGTTTGTTTGACCTGACCCTCTTCGTCAGCTGTTCTTCAATCTGGATGTTTCATATGCACATGCATTTCATAACGCGATGCTAAAAGCACTTCGTTGTGTATAAAATGTTGTCTGTCAAAGCTCAAAACGATGACAATCGCCAGAATATAACATAGAGGGTGAAATAAAATATAAAAAACTAGCCCATTACGAAGTCAACAAGTTCAACACAAAGAACACACCGAATCGAATTTATTATAGTCGTCTTTTAGTTCTTCAGTTGTAGGGACTTCAAGCCAAATGGATGTACTGAACTAAATTTAAAAAATTGAGTTAACAACGCACTAAAGCACCTTAGTACAGTATCCGAGATACCGAAATCCGGTTGCTGGAACTTGTGTGGTGCAGTTTTGTCGACTAGGTCTTACACTTTCATATATTGTTACACGATCCTGAACTAAATGTATAACAATATCAGTTATGACGCGGTAACTACTACAAATTCCTTTGATACATTGGACACTGCGGCTTTGATGGCCATTTCCAAATATCTTATACCTTAAGCAAAATCGTATATACTGGATTCAAATACCCCAATGTATAAAATACCCATGGTGTGTTTTTCTGGTCACTTGAACCTGTTTTAAAAAGTTCAAAAAGATACATGTATACAACCAGGAGAAACTTTAGATCAATCCATTCTTTCACAAGGTACAAGAATATGAGCTCTCTCACTGTCGGAATGTCCGAGTCCTGTAACCGGAATATGCCGGAGTTGTAGTTGTGTTAGATAACCACTGCCTCTGTCAGTCACACGTACATCTGTAGTTGTAGCAACGAGATCCCCGTGGCCGTGGTTCGGCTGTCATCGTGCCCTCATCCCGCCAACCGACACCTCTGTAACTCTATCACTGTTTCGGTCCGGCCGGGCTTCTCTATTTGGAGCGGGCCATCGGAACCAGTTAGCGGCTATTAGGGCGCAAAATCTCCTCCGAGAACCGATTGCTCTTTAGTGGCCATTATTTGTTTTCAGATTCGACATCTTAATATGTAGAGACACGCTTTTGGCTTTAGTAGTGCACAAATAGCGGTACACCGAGCGGCATAACAGAGTCCGACGTCAGCCCACTCCGACCTGTCAGACTAACGTGGCAGCTAATGCACTCCGGACGACACGACATCATTATTCAGTCCATTGACTTATTTAATCAATTTTTGTCGTTGAATCTCTAATGCTTCTCAGTAGTGACTTTAATCCGGCAAGAAAATTGTAATCCTTCGCCGTCGTATGCACGTGAAAATATCATAATCCAGGAGAACTTCAGTCACAATAATTTTACTTTAAAATATTTTGTTACGCGGGTTCGAGACTGAACACACCTACAAAAAGTGGACGGGAACGGACCACCGAGTAGCCGAGGCGAATGGAAGACACGGATTAGTGTGCAATATGCAAGGTGGTATTGCAACACTGCAATGTTTTACTGGCCTCTTCCAATCATTTCACTGCGGTATCTCCTCCCCTTACCTCTCTTGCTTCGCCTTCACCTTTCCCGCCTCGCCGGGCCGGCCTAACCTTTCCCACTGACACTTAATGATGTATTTCCACAATAATTGCGTTATATAAATTAATGCAATGTTATTAATATTGCTTAGCGTTCGCTTCGCGGTGCATGGATCGATTAATTTTAGCGGAACCATTAGGAGTCGTGATGCTCGCACACTCCGCGCCGCACAGCGCCTCACCGCACCGCTCGGTTGTGTAATTCTAATTGATTGTCAGCTGTAGTGTGTATAATACCGACACTAAGACCGGAAGGTAGTAATTACTGGAGATGTTTTCCTAAGCTCACGATTAACAGCCGATTATCGTTGACATTTTTATTCGATTTAATACTACAATATTTTAGTCGATGAAAGGTTTATTTTGCTTGGCTCCATCTCGGCACTAACAAAGGTTTTAACATCGGAAAGCAACAAAGGTTCGGTGACCTTTTAGGGTATAAAATCTTGTATCGGTTGCATTGTGATGAAACACCATTCTGTCCCTGGGTCGCATCTAGAGAAATGTTTCGGACTTTTGGATGACATGGAATCTCCTATGTTATATCCAAATCGAACAAACAGCTCAAGGCCAGGCTTCGATAAAATAAAATCATGGGTAATATTACGAAGAATAGAGCTGAATCGTTTCAAGGCTTGGCCTTGACTCATCAGTTATATTTGAATTTAGTATAGAGCAAGCCAGTGGAACACCGTTCCTTTTTTATACGAACGAATATAATGAGGTTGATACACGAAGGATAAAAAAAACACAGGTGATGGATGGATAGGATCCAGCGCAACCCCCAGAAATTGTTACTCTCACAAATTTCACAAATTATGTCACTCGTGTATCCACAAAATAGTTGAGAGATTTAAGATCCTAACAATATAAAATCACGAACCAGTTTGTGGTTGTGAACGGTTAGATCGTCGTACTTGCAAAACGTTGTGCTCCTTAAACATAGTTATCTCAGTAATTAATATCTATATCGTCTTCTCAACGAATAAACAATAAATAGTTTATGTAAAGAAAATGGAAAAGATTGTTAACAATTCGGAGACCAGGCAGAAAGCTCTGCGACTCCGAAGACCAACTGAACGTCGAATATCGGCAGCGTGCATCTGTGGTAGCGACACTTGCTTTACATTAGATTCTAATTAATTATAGGTGTCGCATTACACATAGTGGCGGTATAATTTATTTATTGCAAAGCCGTCTATATATACATTATGGTCCGTAGCGATACACTATACTCTCGTAGCTAAAGATGTGCTGTGTGCATATATAACAGAATAAGATCTCTTATTTCTTCACCTTACATATTGTAGAATTAAAAATGTCATTTGATGTAAAGTTAAGCGTGTGATTATTTAAATTTTGTGTAACATTTTTTAACATATAGTGGAGTTTACTTTTTGAAATCAGTATTAATTAATTCAACTATTTTCAGAAAAGAATTATTTTAGCTGTGTAGAGTAACAGAACAATGTTTAAAATTTGTAAGCAAAGTCATTGTTTAGCACATTAAAGAATGTGTATTTTCGGAATGTATAAAATCCCTATAAGGTTTTAACTCAGTTAACATGAAAATAGTGATAATTGGCAGTGTTATGTGGAAGGCGAGATGGTTGTAACAGGTCCTCAGATTCGTAATGGCCATGAGTGAAAGTCGCCTTTAGAACCGCAAGCAGACCTTATCAGCAATTAACAGGACATTATCGAGCACCATTAACAATAATCTATCAATCTCTCCTGCATCGGAAATTTGATCGGGAACCCTCTACAAGATAATTAATTGTTTTCGACCATTCCTCAGACCACTTATCACCATCTTTCCGTACCCTATAAATCTACTGTTCCGAATAGGAGGCTCGGAATTTATATCAGAAATGAGACATCGGGAACCATTTCGAGGATAATGAGATGTCTCCCCCAACACGGCATTGACCGTTAGAAAGGTCTCCCAATACAGTCCAACTGTATCATGCACAGAATCATACAGCCACAAATTTGCAAGCAGCCTGTGGTCAATGAAGGTCAATGGTTAAATTCCAACTTTCTGTATGTCATCCCACCCATATACTAATAACCTTATTCTTCGGCGAAAGCACAATCGCAATTCACGCCTTGATAATAACATGTATCCGAACAACCAATGGTGATTACTGCAAAGAATCCCTGCACCTGCACCTGGCACGCGAGTTATGCCGTGTGAGCGCGCAGCTTCACTTGAATGGCGAGTTATCACCAAGCTTTCTTGGGTTGGAGTTGTGTCCACGAGAGGAATCTCTTTTCTCCAAACACCAGGAGTATTCCTTTGCACTAGGCACTAAATATTTTGGTCACAAATAAGGATCGTACACCGTTACCTCAGTGTGAGATTTTACCAATCGTCGTTGTGGTTTAGAGAATCTCACAGTGCACAACCTCAAATCCCATAGTAATGAACTTGCCCATTAGACACTTAACTCCGGACCAAAAAAGGTCAGTCGTGTTTGCAAGCATGTCTAAACTAAATATCAATCTAATAGTTTCAAAATCTTAGCAGCACGATAAAAGCTTAGTTGACTTGTGTACTTAACAATGCGTTGAATAAATGTAGAAATTAGGTTTTCCAAAACGTCAGTTTCCTTATTTACATTCCTCTGGCGTCGGTACACAGACCCGCTCACTGGCAATGATGGAGCGTTATTACATTTTGCCAAGAACCTTTATAAATCATTGGAGCAATTTAATTGGTTTCTATCTCTTCTACTGTTGTATATTTCTTTTGATAAATGTTCAAACGCGATCTAAATTATTTCATTTGTTCTTTATAGTCTAATGAGATCAGGTAGTTCCTTTCATTTGACTGCTACGTTCGTGACAATTTATAAAGCGCAATGTTATATTTCAATTGGGATATTTTGTTGCATACGAATAAAATTAATAAATACTCTTTTGAGAAAGTGTTGGAAAATTAGTGCTTCAAGACTTGGGTGTACACTTTGCACATAACGCTTGGTCTTGTATTTTCTAGGCTCTCTGATCCAACCTACTTGCTTCTCAACTACATAGATAATTTTCACTCTTGTATGAATACCTTATAGGTATGTAACGTATGAATAACATTTTATCAGCAATATTAGTTACATGCTCATAAAATATTCATCGATACAAATTATGTGTTCGTACCTGTTGTGTTTACTGGAATGTCACAACCTTGTTACCCGTGTATACCGAGAAAATTCCAGGACGTCAACAAGGCAGATCTAGATCTCATCGGATTGTAATTATACAAGAATAAGCGGCGCGGCGCGGCGGGTGCTGTGGGATCGGTGTAGAAGGATAACAGCGACAGAGCCCGCAAATGAACAGTAATTGTGGTGAATAACTGTCTCGTCGACAACCCTGGCAGAGCCATAACAAGCCGTGTTTAGGCGGCGAGTTATGCGGGGACATTTCCGCCGCGGTCATGTCTCTCATTCGCATTAGTGATGGAGGAATCCGGTGACAACTGAGCTCTGAAATCCTTGTCCCGGAGTTATCTCTCTGTCACAGTTTGCTATCCTGTTGGGGCAACAACAAATGGTAACTTACATTGCAAGAATATTTTACATACTGTATTAGTCATTAGCAGAATGTAAATCTATAACTCTCATTGTTGCTATATCACATAACCGACTCTAGCTTACAAGCCAACCTAAGGCGTTTCTAACACCTACAAGGTTTAAAATTCCGAAATTAGATTAGTAATTCTGTTTTGAACACGAGTGTTGCAACCTGTCATTCTGACCTACTTTAAGAAAGAAATGATTGCAATGTCCCTGGTATTTACAAAAGCGGAAGCTTGTTTGGCACACACGACGACTGTAACGTGCTTGAATGGTTGCTCTGCTAAACCGCGGCAGCGTGAAACAAATCACGCGAACTTTGGTACCGCGTTAGCCGACTCATTTCTTCTTCCGTCCTTTCCAAATCACGAGATGTCCGTTTTAACTACACCGAAGGCTTTACTTTAACTCATTTCACATATTACCCAATTATCTATTAAATGTCGCTCGTTCCGAACCCTTTAAAAATCCTAGTAGGCCCTACTACTATCCTAGGCCTCATATGTCATAGTGACAGTAATACAGATTAATGAACTTCAGGATCGAACTATATTCAACTGAACTCTATAGTCGCAAATTTTGATTTCAAAAACACTCATGAGATATTAGAGATGTAGCCTCGAAGTGATTGATAAATAAATAAATAAATAAATATATATATATATATACAATATAAACCTTTTTAACACTGTTTTATGTATTTTTTTTATTTTATTTGATGTATTCATGATTTCCCTTAACCCAAAAGTACCTGAAGATGAATTCTTAGAATTTGAAATGTACATTGTACGAAATAAAGATACATCAAAAAGTGTTAAAAAGGTTTATTATTGTATATATACTCATGAGATGAATTAAAATATCGGACTCCACAAAACCTTTCCTCTAGTTACTTCTCAAGTACTTCTAAATAGTATTTCTTGAGTCTCAGTGTCATCGAGTTTAACAGATTATGAATCTTGCAACCTCCGTCACCCATCTCGATCTATTCAAACCATAAAAGTATGTTGACTGAATCATTTAGTATGCTACTTTCGATCAGACAAAATTCAGTCCACTGTTGTCGACTTTTTATAGTCGATTAATAACGGCCGCCAGTCCACCACATCCTGCTGGCTGGAGTCTGAGGCTGGAGTCTGGATGGAGCACTTGTGTTGATTGCAACACCTCTAGCTGGCCGGGGCCGCTTCTTACAAACATGTTTTACTTATGAACCCAGCCAATACGTTCAGGGACAGTTCGGTCTACGGATTAATGGTCGACTATCACGCCACATATGCCGGCTGCGGCCTCTCTCCCCGGGGCTTCTCGTCCCCGGCCCGTTATATGGAGGAGAACCCAGCGTTGTTATTAGAATTAGAAATTTACTAAAAGATGGTACTTTCTCAGGAATGTTCTCTTCTGACTGGGTGTTTTATGTGCTAGTAAAATTTCACCGGATGCAGCAAAAACCGATATATCTGGCAATGTCCAGTAGTAGCCCCTCACTAACCACAAATCTTGGTTGATTGATTTGTCTAATATGATTGTTCAAGTGGTTATGGCCATCTTACAGTTAAAGGTTTTAAAGGATAAACATCAGTGAGAACGCTTCTACACTCTACAGGTCTCTTTGGCTGGAAGAGGCTGCGACATTAACAATGCTAGCCTTCCCTTCTTTCGAGGTGGCATGACTGATAGAGTAAAATTTTATTAGTTGGGAAGGAGTATAATAACTAACGCTGAAAGATACTTTGTAAATAAATTGTTTCTACATAGTGAAGATTCTTGAAATTGTATATCAGAAACAGTCTAAGGATGGCACTCCTTTTTACTGCCTCCTTCCGTTCGGAATAAGTATTTATTCGCATCATTCGCATTTTAAGACTGAGTGTTTTCTCTTGTTCCAGCATTAAAATCTGTTAATTCTTCGTAATGGATCGTTTCTGTCAAATTGCAGCATAAGCATTAGGTACATAGCTTTCATTTATTAGCTCCTTAAAACGTAACCATAAAGTTTCTTATAAATTATAAAGTCTAGTCATTTTAGCTCGATTAAATTTTTATTGGAGTTGAGCATGAGAGTTGGAATAATTTACAGTACGTGGGCTCAGGTGCTGTACATTCCTAAATAGACTACGATGCGTAGCGAACTTCTTTCGCAGCGATTGTTGGCTGGTTAATAAAATGAGTAATAGTTATGAGCATGTCCGGTGTTATGATGAAGGGGTGGTAAGGGAGTACTGCTTGGCTAATATTACGGAATCCTATATTATTTGCTATAATCTTTTAATAGAGTACTCGTAACGTTTTTACGAGTTTAGTTTAAGCGATAAATTAAAAAATGGAAGATCTGATCTACTTTTATAAAATCCCTAAAAAGTAACGTATATTTACAAAAGATGTTGTTTAAACTTATAAATTGTACTACTTTGTTATAAGACATGAATGAACACCAAAGGAAGAATGTTTGCAAATTCCCATATATTTTTTTAGCAAATTATGATTAGTTTACAAATTCTAAAGACGTGAGATATTGTTCAGGGATCAATATATGTATAGAGGGGATGTTATCAAAAAATTCTATTGCAATATTGTTAAAGTTAAAGATAGAAAGATAGATGTGAAATTAGATTTTGATGGCTAAATGCACTTAATTCCACACTAGAACAGCGCAGTCTAGCCTTACGTCAAGAGTACTGCTTTCTTGTTTCTCAATCCTTCTGAAATATCAGCAACTGTGATACCTTGCGTTAAAGTCTCCGGATTTAGTATTATAAATATAAAAATAATGGTACGAGACGAATTTACCATTCATTTCTAATAAGGAGCAACCGCATCGTAACGTGATTGTTGAAATAAAGGTATGTCCCAGCGTGTCACGAAGAGGTGGAGTTACTGAAGGTGGTGTTACCGAGGTATCCACACCGGCAGCGTGAGGTCGTGCCTCAGTACAATGTAGGCACGCAAGGTGCGCTGGGCTGACCACGCATAGTCCTGCTGGCCGCTACCTTCCCTTGCCTCGCCATTAGACATATCACACTTTATGAGCCAACATCCAGTAGCATGTTTATTCTTTTATTGAATCGCCGGAGCTGTCTATTCAATTCCTGCGTCGTTTTTCTCTAGTCGGCATTCCCCACATAAAAACGTCTGGCACAACTGTTATTGTGGACCATAACTTGAATAACTGTGTTATTGTGTTCAACTAATATGGCGGAATTGTTTAGTTGTCCCGTCGACATTTCCATACAATGGCCGCCGTACGCGACTCACAACTCAGTACTTTACACTCCTCGGCCGGTCCGTCAGTACTCGGCCAGTGGAGTCTGGAGGTCTCGGACGTCAGGTCAGTTATTAGCGACATCTCTCTGTCACAAATAGTCTATCCTCCTAGTATTCAACCCCGTCGCCATTCAAGGTAACCCGTCCTCTCGTTCCCGGTTTGACCATGGGTGGTATCGTGGATCCTGTTTTCTTGCGAACGAGGACCAGAGTAGTCTGTTGTCACACTCCTGCACGACACTTGGAGCAGCAGATGCATGTGAGGACACAGAGAGTTGCGGCATCTGACGCTCACTATCGGCATGATTCACATTCAGCTCTTTATTTCCCTCCAGTCGGAGTTAGGTCATTGCACACCGCACATGTTTACGTCTTGCGTGGAAACCGCATCGTTTCCCTTTCAAGTGTTGCGCAAGTGTCTTGCACAGCTTACTTTCCTGTGTTGCCTCAGTCTCGACCGTTGAGCTTTCTCCATTATCCATTAGATTAAAGCTAACTAACGTTTATTCTCGCTTTTAAAAAATGATACAAAACAATATTATGTGGAATACATCGCAAGATTAATATTACAAATTGTTTATTACAGTTTTTTATTCAAAGCACGTTGCGTTAAAATTATTTGATTAATCAGTAAAATAATACTAATATATTACCAATGGTTTTACCAATTTTACCAATGGTTTTACAAATATATACCAGTGGTTTTATCTTCAATCATTATCAAACTAAAAAATATTCTTTTTACAATCTTTCTCTTTGATTGAAATGCGTTAATTGATTGGACCAAACCATTGTTGTCCATGAACCACTTACTAATAAATTTAACCACCACTAAACATAATAAAGATTAGGCTGAAACATGGGGAGCTTGAAATTAATAAATATAAGTAATATTATTTATTTCTAAAAGATTTTATTTTACACATAAACATAATTCAAGATACAATCCCGTTAAGCCTGACAATGTAAAAAAATCAATCATTGAGAAACAAATTTGAACTTCTAATGGGCATAAGTCAGATGAAAGATACACATAAACAATTAATTTTACTAGTAGATGAGTATTCAGTAAGGGCTGATGCAAGATTATTGTAATATTGTAAGTACTTTAATCCGTAAATTAACTTAAGTGTCTGGTACATTGCATTAAAAACTGCAACTAAAAAAGTTTTATTCTTCATTTTAATGTTATTAATTTTTGAAAACGCGAGAATATATGATCTTTCTTTTTAAATAACAAAACATAACATTCGAAACGGTCTGGAAACATATCAGCATTCTCTCGAAATACACGTTATTGGGACATTTAATAAACATAGTTTTTTGCTAAAAAAAAAAAACCAATATATACTTTTATAAGCATCTAAAATGTATAATTCCTGACAGCAAATTCCTCATTATTTTTATAAATTAAATGATCTTGAATACATTTTGGTTTGTGTTGTGTTCGACTTGGCAGTTATATCTCCTGATATGTTGAACACAGCGTCATACAAATATGCTTATATTGCTAATGAGGCCGGGCAAATTTGACCACCAAATTGGTTATAATATAGTTCTTGATAACATGATAAAATTTGTTGGAAGTTTTAAGTTCAGTCAAAGGGTATAGACACTTAACCGCTCCTCGATATACTGAAAACATTCACGGATTAGGATAAAATAGCAATTTTCCAAGAAGCAATAACGCTAGTACTCGGTTCCCACGAGCGAGGTTTGCTAACATCTTACTGCTATCTGAGGTCGCAGTCCAAGTAAACGTGAGTATTGAGAGTGTATAGTAAATATATTCAGTATCACTAGTTACTCATCTCGACAGCATTGCATCATGAAGATATTTTCAAGAAACCGCAAGTAAACTATTTTAAAATTGACTATGCCGTCATTACGTTTAACAATTCAAACAAGTTTGAAATTAATTCACGACAGTTAAACAAACACAAATTTTGTTACATAACGTCTATACAAGGAGACGATTATTTTCCTACGCTAAGTTGTATTCTCTTATGTTGATTTATAAAAGAGTGTGGGCGGAGATAACATGGTATTACCAGTTGAAATGATGCCAGCAGTACGTTTGTAATCCATTACCGTATTGGATTGATGGTGCGTCTTGTCGCTTACGAGGATAACTGTTTGTAAAGACTTATTGGTACAAATAAGTCAGTAATGAATAGGCTTACTTTACCGACAGTCAACAGTGATTAGTACCTCTGAGATAATACATCTCTCACGAGACAAAACAGGAAAGAAGAATAGTTCAATGTTTCTGACAAGGGTTATGAGCCTTTCTATTGCAAGTGACCGGTTCGTGAACGAGTGACATGTAACCTGGATTCCTGTAATTGACCGTTTGGACAGCATCAAGTGGAACATTTGCACACCGACGGTCGCCAGATTGCAGTGCGGGAGATTGCTAAACTTGTGCAAACGTAGCCCGCAGACCCGACGATCGGCGGTGCCAGAGCGGTAATGGCGGTCTAATTGTAGCTTAAATCATTGATACGCTCCCGGCGAGGCTGGAGGTGTTTAAGTAGCGTAACACGGCCGTCCCACGTCTGCAAATAGTGGCCGTGTCGCTTTACTCAGACCGCTGCAATGTTGTAAACAAATGTCAGGTCAGAGAAAGATTGACCAGTTGGTGCAAACTCTTGCGCCATCATAAGCTGAAAGTGGAAAAGCTGGTATTGGACAGTTAAATTATTTGCACCAAAATTTACTTTTGTTGTTGTTTATTGTAAACCATATTAGTAATGAATCAAGAGAAGAATATTCATCCTTATCTTAGTTTAAAGACACTCGATTCACGTTATAGCATAGCAACGATCTTTCTGACGTCATGTCGTTTCCTTACTGCAACTCTACTGCTTCTATCACTAGAAGAGTGGTGAATACTCTTGTAGTATGTATCGATTCAGGTACTTGACAAAATCCTTGTTCCTAAGTACGAGTATCAATGATTCTGTTGCCCGAGTCGACTTCGGCTGTTGTACGCGTTTCTTATTTTATACTTTTGCTTGTGTACTTTCTCCTGCATTTTATTAAGTACAGCGCTATCTTACAGTTCTTGATACAATACTCTGGTCTACCAGACACTCAAAGTGTAAAACAATTCCTGCAACAGGGAAATATAAATTAACGTCGAATAACCCTTAAGATATGTTAATGTACCATAAAATATAATAGTTGGATTTACACAAAATAATAGCCTTTTAAAGACATCTTTTTAATTGATTTGTATTTACAAAGCTTGTTGATTGACGTGTTTTATTTATTTTGCAGAAAACATGATAAATATTTTAAGGGATTCCTTGATTTGTTGGGCTTTTGTAAGATACAATGATAAATTAGTGGATGGAAATCAATAAAACCTCACCAATTTTGCGTGGTCCACATCTAAGGTTTGTAATTTCAAAAATCGATGCCCGAACATTACAAATGGCTTCGATAAATTTGAACGGGCTAAAATAACGGCCGCATCGTTTCCCATGCAAGTCGCCAGAGGTTATAAACGAGCAATATTTAAATAACACGGTTTCGGAGCGCAATATTTCTGGTTTGTGGAGATTTGTTCTAGTAGCCAGACGAGGTACAAGCAGTTGTCTCTTTATAACTAATTGAAATAAGAAGAAAACGGTTTGCCGGCCCAAGATAAATGTAGGGAACTTGTCATTGGAGTCGTGGGCAGTCTTAGTTTATTATTATAAGCGTGCTGGGACAGGGCGACCATTAGTTTGTATAACCGAGATTTACCATAAGCCGCGATGTAAATTTAGTGCCGCGGCAGGGGGCTACGAGAAACAAAAGTGGAATTTGTCAGAGGTGGATATAGCCCCCGGACAAACGGGAGTCGCAGTCGGCGAGGCGAGCTAGGACACCTCCGATGAAAAGACACATTGTGTGTATCTAACAGTTCCATAAATAAGACTTACGTGGTCGGTGGGTGTGGAAGGGGGGGGGGGCAGATTAGGCTATGTGAGGACGCGGCACAAAGCGGGAGTGTCACACCTGCCGACCCCAGCTCCTGCAACCCCAACCCCTCGCACCTTTGTGCTCCGGTCTGCAGATACGGAGTTTATCAAACTCCACCACCTTGAGCTGAACCTGCAAAACCTTTCTGCTTCCTTATCATCACGCACACTGAGGAACGGAGGCGATGTATTCAATAAAAATATTGGAGCGTTTACTCTGGAAGAAGGAAGAAATTTGTGCTTTGCGTTAAATATTTCGGGCAAGTATTTCTTTTTGAAAGAACAAATATAATTAACATGGAGGAAGGGTGTAGTTAACGAGTCAGAACAAGCCTGTTAAAACATAAAGAGACTGAACCAGCGTTTGAAATACCAACGCTCAAATATTATCTTTGATTGAGTTCTGTATCAATATATTAATTTAAACAAACTCTCCAATAATATAAAGTTTTTTATTTTTGTGAGGCCTTTCGTACTCAATGAGTACATCTTCGGACTCACACAACTGATTGTTATTATTACTTTTATTCAGTTGTGTGAGTCCGAAGATGTACTCATTGAGTACGAAAGGCCTCACAAAAATAAAAAAACTTTATATTATTGGAGAGTTTGTTTAAATTAATATATCATTTCCAATAAGACAAGAGCTTCAAGAATGTATTCATCGACACTCAAGTCCTCTCAGCTCAACAAACTCCATCAACTGAAACAAAAAGTAAGGTTAATACTATTGTTATTATTACTTTTATTCAGTTGTGTGAGTCCGAAGATGTACTCATTGAGCACGAAAGGCCTCACAAAAATAAAAAACTTTATATTATTGGAGAGTTTGTTTAAATTAATATATCATTTCCAATAAGACAAGAGCTTCAAGAATGTATTCTGTATCAATGGTTGAACACCGTGTATTGAACTACTTAACTACATCTACTACAGCTAGACAGTCATTATACGGTAGTTTAACTTGCTTGTACTATTTGACGAATTTCTACCACGATGCTGAGTTGAAGTCGTGAGATGACGAAAGTTTAGTGATCGGCCTCCAGTTGTTGTTAAAGAGAAATTGTAGTCGAGGAATTACAAGTAGCCCGCTTTAATAGAATTAGGGTTTAAAGTAGTGAACACGCTTATCTCTCAATATAAAACTGACTATTTTCAACTATGTTCAAACAATTTTTAGTAACTAAAAATGGACGAATCACAGTTTCTTTAATTTAAAATTGTCAATACTTTTATTTTCTTAATAAATTAGATTCGAAACGCTCTAGTTTAATTAAAATTGCTGTGTACAACCGGTTTATATGGCGAAAACAATGCGATTTCATATTTATAGTTTGCTACATACATAACGTAACAGGTGGGAACAGTTTTGAATCATTGGTGATTTACAGTTTGATTGCACAAGTAATAAACGATTGAACTCAACAAATTTGTCTTTTAACTGTGCAATCACCTATTGTTAAGTGTAGACATTTATGGAGTTTATTGCCTAAATTAAATTTACTGTTTTATTTTAGAGAATCGATATCAAATATGTCCAAATTATTTTATTTTATCCAACCAAAAATTTTACCTAGGTTGTTGAAGTGAGAAAGGTGAAATAATTTCGAATATCTGGAAGCTGTCAGAAGCGTCGCGACGCGACAACGGGAGAGGGTTAGCCGAGGTGGCGTCTTGTCCACTGAGAACAGATCTCTCCGGCCCGAGCAATCCGACAAATTGGTCCTTGTCACTGCCGCTAACTGATGGATTTCCTCTCGCAGCTGAGCAAACAGTTGCAAACTCCCGCCCTTACTCACGACAGGCTAACGCGATATGTTCACATGTAAACTCCGTAGTTTGCAAAAAAACACACTTAAACCTTAACATAAGATCAGATCATTTACTTTTCTCAAATTGCCATTAACAAAATAAATCAAACTTTTATTACTCGGCCTTAAAAATAAACGCAATAGATCTCATTCGTTTAATGAATGCTAGGCTGTCCTGCGATAATGTAAGAAAATGGTTTCATCCAAATGACTCCTTGTTTGGACGATACTTAGTCATAATTTAGAGCGGCAATGTAGTGATTCAAAAGCTTATTATTTTACAAAATATAAATAGATTTTAAAATAAACAAAGTATGAATAATATTGTACTGACAGGATATGTTCAAACAACTTTCAAAGAGAAACAACGTTCAATAAATAAGTATTACTCGGTATGTTGCGTCAATTGATTGTCTTACCAGTTTGTCATTGCAGCTTGTTGGACTATTGAAGTCAATTTAATGTTATTCTAAATTATTAATCGATATCTCGTACCCACTCATACTAAAAATCTTCACTCACTTAGTAAAATGGTAAGTTATTTTGATTGATTAGTAACACAGAAAGAACTAGGTAAGGACTCTTGGATACAATCAAACAATTTGTACAATAATAAAATGTGAATATTAATCCTCAATAATAACATTAGAACCATAATACGTATATTTTAAGTGACGTTAAATATAATTACCAGAAAAAAGAATTATTTAGTTTCTGTGGCGAAGTATTTAATATTTATTCATCACAAAGCATTATAACAGTATAAGAATATTGGGAGTCAGGAGTGCAAATTACGGTTTGTGTGTAAGATAATATTTTCACGTAGGGTAATGCTCATAATTGTGCCAAATAATATAAACAGAGAACTGAAAAATGCTATATTATAATAATAGACTATTATTTTAATAACTGATGTAATACAATACTGAAGTAGGCTAAGTAAGGTTAACGATTGTTACAATCATTTATGTTTCTCATCTTGTTTTAGGTAAGCAGCAACCCCAGTACATGATATGGGTGAGTTACTTGTGATTTAAACTCGATAAATAAAGCCTAATAAGCAATATTTTACTCTAACTAGTAATAACTCTATTCTGTATTACAATGTTAATTTAATGCTATATTTTATGTTTGGAGTTAATTTATTTACACAGACTTTTCAACGGGCTCTATAAGAAATAACGAAAATGTTTCTTTTAGTTACAAAATTTATATTTTGTGTACATTTTATTAGAATTCAGCTGTCATTGCAATCTTTAAAAATCACTGAAATAAAAAAAATTAAACTATTTTGATATTCTACAAATATTGTGTAGTTAGATGTTTGAATTTTAAACTTAAAAATTATATTAAAAACACAAAAATGAATTTAATTAAAGAGAATGTTTTGTATTCATCCTTGTTTTGTAAACACTTATCCCAATCCTTTTTGCTAGTTTGATTTGGATCACAATTAAATAATTCTGAGAGCCCTAAATTAAGACATTATGCAACATTTCAGGTAATTTCAGAACTGTACTCATAATTTTCTTTTTTGTTATAAAATTCTTGCAGATGCTACAATTTGAACTTTAAACTACACTTTTCTGCAGAGACAAGTATCACTGTACTTTCAATGTTCTCTTTTATAAGTAGGCTGTACGCGAAGACTGCAATTTGTGCATTTTTTGTATTCGATTATTGATTTGAAATTTCCACCAAACTATTTTCTACGATTCGACACTGGCTCTTTGTTAACAATTGATCACCTTTGTTCCGTTATACTCTAGAAACGTGCTTATTTTTTATGTGTAGGTTCTTACACAAAGAGATACATACGCTTTGCTGAAAACATAAACAATGGTAAATATACCGATCTAGCTACCGCAATTTGATAAGCAAATCGTTTTATCACCGTACACATTTTAGCAGTGTTTTATTGTTATTGCATTTGCAGTTGAGTAACGTTCAAGATTTAAAATTCTTTTCTCAATACAGTTTCAAAAATCAAATTTGACATAAGACTTTATATTTAAAATCATTCAATACATTACTAACTACCATTGATTAGTATTGCTTTTAACACAATACAATGTAGAGATGAAGCCAATATTTCTTGTAATATATTCATTTAGTCAGATACACTGTTTTCACTCCAAAATGAGTTTAAATATTTAATACAAGTGAGCAAAATAGTAATTTCCCCTGGTTCTGTCAGCCAATAAGCTGTCTACATTTAATACCTGAAGGTTGCACTGTGCTCTGCTGTGCATCCTCTTTTATAAGCCACAAGATTATAGAGGCGGTGTCTGAAGATGCAACTCAAATACGAGACACGTTGGACGGCCTTGTCTCAGATAAACTGCTTGAGTTACTGTAGATTGTCTCGCATGTCTCGGGGAAAACCTCATAGTCGTTTATGGCAGCTGCCAGTAACTGATATTTATTAAACATAGAGAACAATATCTAATAAGTTTCTAGTTTGTGCATGTACTGTTTACAGTCCTGTACAGTCATACAGCGATACGCGCGGGGATACGAATCACCGAGGACACTGGTTTATGGGGAAATTATGGCAGATATATTGGCTACGTTATAATGAATGACGGACGGGTTGATTGATGATTATAGACGGAGTCGAGGAAGAAATTAAGTGAATATTTTTATGATGATATAAAAGTACTACTGGTAGATGTTTCTGTAGTATTTATGGAACGATTTTCGAGGCAATCATCAAACGAGTTCTGAGATTTTATTTACTGTCATCACTTTTATGATTGTAAAAAACATTAATACTTAATGTAATCTCATAAAATGTTGTAAATCATAAAAATATTACAATATAAAACCTGGTCATAAAACTCATTTCAAACGGACATATTTACCTGTCTCCGATACCTACCAATATTATATTCCTTATCTAAACCTTTTCAGTTGTTTAACGCCTTTAATATGGACACAGTTATTTTTTAATGACACAGTTAGTTGTCCCTATAAGTAGTAAAGATTTAACAATATCTAAATATTTACTTAACGTACTTAACGTAGTTACGTAACGTAAGATTGTAACTTTATTTGTTAGGGATAAATACATTATGTTTTACTGAGTGCGCACACCTGCAAACACTATTATTGCCATTTATCTTAGTGAGGGCTAATATAGATCAAAGCCCTAAAACAATAGATAGATCATAGTTGTGGAATAATGATTTTCTGAATTGAATTGAATTGAAGTTTACAAATTATATTTATTTTCTGTACATTCCTCTATCTAAGAGAATATTTTTACAATGTTCTCTCTAAAAGAATATTTTTACAATTCTTTCTCTGAGACAATATATGTTTAACACGCGAGCACACGCACCCATTTTTTTTCGCGAGGACACGCACTACGGCAATTTGCTCACATCTTACTATATTGTTTCTTACGGTCTTGACGTTAATCTCTATGCTGTAATACTAATTGTTGGGTGTAGTCCGTTATATTACCTTGTTCTAGGTATTAATATTCTTTGATAATAGTTTTCCAATTTATTTAAATAAATATTTTACAAATATCCTGTAAAATCATAGTTTTGTTTAACTACGCCGTGGCACGCCATGTTAGTAAATTGCCGCGGTCTCTATGAATCTCCGGTCATGGCGCGGGAGCACGCGCCGTTAGCATATTGCTGCGTTTGTTTGAATCAGGTCTAAAAGTAATAATAATTCCACAGTTGTATAAAAATCAGTACAATTTATATGTTTAGCGTCTAAAAAGATAGAAATATGTCATTATGATATGATAATTTTATATTTATGATTTATATAATGATGTAGGGTAGACCGGGGCTAGTTGTGACAGGGGCATGTTGTGACAAATAGTTTTTCAGACAATCCACAGGTAGCAGCACCACCCGGTCACGTAGACATATCCTCCTTCTTACCTGCAGTCTGCTGGTGTAGTTTGACAGTGATGCGTTGTGTTTGTGCTAGTCTTTAAACAATTTTGTAATTCCTTAACATACCACAAGTTAAGGAACTCATTTTATTTTTATTAGATAGCTTGTTTATTCTCCCTACGTACGGTATTGATACATTTTCCCTACGATTGGTTGAGTTGCGTGCAGGTCGCATATAGTAAGATGGCGGACGGTGGGGCTAGTTGTGACGACGGGCTGGGGGCACATTGTGACATGTCACAACATGCCCCAATGTATAATAATGCGTGTTTTATTGGGTTTGTTTCAGATTGCAGATAATGGTGAGAAATTACAAAAGGAAAACAACCCATGGTCAGTGTAATATAAAGATCTACGAGTCAGCGTCGTTAGATGTAAAATCTGGAACATATAGCTTAAGACAAGCAGCTGAAAAACATGGTGTTAACCGAATGTCATTACTTAGGTTTATTAAGAAACAAGAGAGTAACCTAGATAAATGTGTTAATATGGGGTACAAAAAACCTAGACTGATATTTTCGGCTGAACAAGAAAACCAACTCTCTGATTATGCTGTTCAGGCAGCGAAAATATTTTATGGTATCAGCCCAAAAGAAATGAGGAATATAGCTTTTGAATTTGCTATTGCCAACAAAGTTCCTGTCCCTGAGAATTGGGTTGCTAATAGGCAAGCCAGTAATGATTGGTTTACAAAGTTTATGCAGCGCAACGAAAATGTTTCCATTCGAGTTCCTGAGGCCACCAGCTTAAGTCGTAGTACAAGCTTCAATAAACATAATGTCGATTTGTTTTTTCAAAACCTGGAGTTAGTGTTGAATCAAAACAAATTTACAGCTAATGACATTTGGAATATTGACGAGACAGGGACTGGAACTGTTCAAAAACCGGTGAAAATTATCGCACAGAAAGGCGAGAAAAGAGTTGGAGGTATGACTTCAGCCGAGAGAGGGACTAATGTGACTATGGTTCTAGCTGTAAATGCAGAGGGAAATTCAGTTCCTCCAATGTTTGTATTTCCTAGAAAGTTTTACAAGGATCATTTTGTACGTGATGGACCAGTAGGTTGCTGTGGCACTGCTAATTCAAGCGGTTGGATTACAGGCCCTGACTTTTTGTTTTACATGAAACATTTTGTCAAAAAGATTAGGTGCTCAATAGAATCACCAGTGTTGGTGTGGTGTTGCTCGACAACCATAGTGCTCATCTGCATATAGACGTTCTTGACTATTGCAAAGAGAATGGCATTACTCTGCTGTCGTTTCCTCCCCACACAACAAACAGACTTCAACCACTCGACGTCTCTGTTTTTGGTCCATTTAAGAAATTATTCAACGATGCTATGTGTGGGTGGATGAAATGTCATCCTGGAAACACAGTCTCTATTTATGACATCCCAACTATAGTGAGAACAGCATTGCCAAAAGCGGCAACACCATCAAACATACAGGCAGGATTTCGTTCTACTGGAATATGGGAATTCAATAAACATATTTTTACTGAAGAAGACTTTCTGTGTTCTTCAGTAACCGACCGTCCATTGAATAGCCCTATTGTAGAAGTGGGCCAATGTGAGGTTGAAGAAGGTAGGCCTAGAGATGATGCCACCATTAGGGAAATGGAAGAGTCTCAGCATCACCAAGAACCTCAACCCAGCACATCATATGCCAACCAACCATGTCCATCTAACGCCCAGGTTTTGTCAGTCAGCCCTATGGATATAAGACCTCTACCAAAAGCTGGTCCACGCAAAAGTCAAAAACGCAAGAGCCTAAAGTCTGCAATTCTGACAAGCACACCCGTTAAGGAGAACATTCGCATAGAAGAGATGAAGAGGCGTGAAGTTAAAAAATGCAAGGAGTTGAAAATAAAAAAAAGCTGTTTGATATGAACAAAGAAAGAAAACGCCTACCTAAAAATAAAGAATTGGAAAATAAAAGACTTATTTCAAGAAAAAATGAAGAAAGCTCTGAAGACGATGAGGAAGAAGATTGTTTCTGCTTAGTTTGCACAGGTCCATACAAAGAGTCAAAACTTGGAGACGATTGGGTGCAGTGTATGGAATGTAAAAAGTGGGCTCATGTTAAATGCACAAAGAATGAACGTTTTTATGTTTGCATAAACTGCCATTCAGAAATGGAGATGGGTTCATCTAGTGATGATAATGAGTAATTGTATTCTGTTACATCTGACTAGAGACATCTATTTTTATTATATTTTATTATTATTTTTTATTTATTTATTATATATATTTTTTCATTTCCAGACTTACCTTCTTGTTACACTCACCTATTAATTATGTACCCTTATATACTCAAATTTAAAATATAACACTTATGATAACAGTGTAGTTACTTTCCAGCCTTATTTTGTAATACCTGCTGCTTATTATAGTATATGTCACAATCTGCCCCAAGCCCGTCACAACTTACCCCACATTGGGGCATGTTGTTACAAAATGTATGAGTTCATAAAACCGTTAATATACTGTTACATATGTTTTTTAACAGGTCAATGGTACTAAATAATTATTCTTAATGAAATAAAGTAACATATTGAAGTGTTAGTAAAGGTCTAAAAATAAAGGCAACATTAAAAAAAATATAATATCCAAAGTGGCACAACTAGCCCCGGTCTACCCTACTAGTTATTGTTAGAAATAGAGTACTGTCAATTATATGTATAGTTTAAACAAAATTTAACTTACTTTATACTATTTTCATAACTAGGACTACACTGATATACAAGAATATTACTAAAATTATATAAATTATTTACCTTTTGATAAAAATTATATTTAAATTACCTGTGTAGCCTTACTCTGTTGTTAAATACAAAGGAAATCACTTGTGCATTTACTTTTGTGTAAAAAAAAGAATATTTTTAGTATGAAACTTGAAAACTTGATGAACTGGATTTCTACTCAAAATCCATACTTTCATTATTGGCGTCTTCTGGTTCACCTGAACATCTTGTGCATTGTTTGCACTGTTGTTTTTCGATTTTTCCTTCTCGGACATATACCACATTTTGCATAGCCTCCTTGATGAGCCTGCTGCACATCGACAGGAATATGACAAGGTCGAATCTTGAATATGTCAGCTAATCTGTCTTTGATTTGTCGAGGTAATGATAGTTTGTCATTTACTCTTCTTTGTGCAAGGTCCGTCAAAAGTTGTCGCCCTAGATTCGAGAGAAACAAACACTCTTCTTGAAAGGACTGTATCATCAGCTACTCTTAGATTATTTGCTTTGTGTATCACATAAGCATTAATACCTCCAACATTGAGAAGGAAAAAAACAGTGTTAGTGGCCAACGGTTAGAGATTCTTGGCACGGAATATTGTTTTTGCATGGCATCATTTACATCAACACCACATTGATCTTATTGTAAAATGTAATGATGGAGCGTCTAATTCGCTCGTTCGTGGTTCTGGAACAGACTAACAAGTCTTGTATGCGTCTCTTTTCCTCTTCATATGTATCCATATTTTACCTTATAAAGATGTTTTAAGTTCAATATCCAAAACTTGCGCACTAAAACTAATTTTTAAAACACTATGTATCGATAATCATATATTGAATACACCAGATTACACGGCAGCAGGCGCGTGAGCAGATCGCTAACGGTAAAAACGCGACAGCACGCACGTAGGCAAACTGCTCACAATTGGGGGAGCGCTTGAGATAAGATAAGGACTGCACATCCCGGCGGCCGGCAAGACGGTAACCCAGCCCAAGGTCACGTAGGGGGACAGTTTGCCGAGGATTACAAAGCCGCCCAACCTTCTCCCACAAAAAATGAAACAGTAGCACTCAATATTACAAACATGCGGCAATTTGCCGCGGGTGCGTGTGCTCGCGTGTTAAAATACATTCTTTAAGAGAATATTTGTACAATCCTCTTCAAAGAAAATATTCGTACAATACTCTCTGAGCATATTTGTACAATCCTCTTCAAAGAAAATATTCGTACAATACTCTCTGAGCATATGTGTACAGTTCTCTTCAAAGACAATATTCTTACAATGCTCTCTGAGCATATTCGTACAATCCTTTCCAACGAGAATATTCTTACAATCCCATCTCTAGGAAAATATTCAAGTACCTTTTACGACTTTCATTTCAAGTATGTTCCATTCTTTAGATTTTGACTATTTGTAAATTCCTATCTTTAAGAGATTATTTGAGCTATCCTTTTATTAGTATAGTTTCTTTTAAGGTAATGGACACTACAAACATTAAGCTGCACAATAGGCTTCTTTGTTGATGTATACAATATATTCTAGGCTACATAATTCTTAAACAATGTAAATAGATGGGGGCATAATCAATCAGATTCGAGTGTTCAGGAACAGTGTTCTTACCCGTTTTTAGCGGCCTATACTGTACTAAAGGATGTTTGTAATAGGGGTTTCCAATTCAATTTGCAGTAATATAGTAATTTGTATGTAAACTTACCGAGTTACAAAATCTATTTTTTTCCAACACTTTGATGTGTATTATACTGGAAATTTTACAGTTGCAAATCTGACCACAAAGAGATTCTTGAATCTCAATATGAATAAATGGTATATCAAAGTATAAACTCAAGGAACAAACCTGACATCACCATGTATTTCTGTAGATGCCTCACCATAACGGTACTTCCTATTGATTGTTTAATATATTTATTTGTTTCCGTTTATACACCTGTATTAGTGTTGTTGACACGTGGTGTAGACGCGTCTGTGTCTGTGCAAATGCAGTGTATCTGTGTGTGCACACATGTTCACCGGGTCCGCACCTAATTATCCCCTAATGAAACTTTTGTTTACTAGTTTGTTTAGGCCGCCGTACGATTCTCTGCTGACAGATGTCGGTATAAAAATGTGTTTAGAGGCGAGGCGACGCACTTTGTCTAAATGTTTACTCTGTTCACGCTAAACACGACCGTATCAATCCCAGCTTCTCCCGGCTCTCACGCGGCCCACGCCACGTGCAACCGATATAACAATACGCTTACGTGAGATTTGCCGAGTCACACTTTGTGACGGATATTTTATGGTATGACCACGTGTTAACTGTTCACGCTCGCGATCAGTTACTGTATTCGTGTAATGTACTCTAAAGTAGTATTATAAACGTTTCAAATTACAGAGTAAAACATATGAACAGTCTTTACCCAAAAATAAGAATAGTCAAAATGACGAAAACTGCACAAAGTAAGGAAGAACACTTAAATTTTCTTTAATCAAACGTACACATGTTCTCCAAGCTTCAATTTCTTGCTGTTTTATCACGTACATGTTGAAGGAAGAAAACTTAAATTTTCTTTAAAAGCAAACGTAAACCTGTTCTCCAAGCTTAAATTCCTTGCTGTTTTATCGCGTACACGTTGAAGGAAGAACACTTAAATTTTCTTTAAAATCAAACGTACACATGTTCTCCAAGCTTCAATTTCTTGCTGTTTTATCGCGTACACGTTGAAGGAAGAACACTTAAATTTTCTTTAAAAGCAAACGTACACCTGTTCTCCAAGATAAATTCCTTGCTGTTTTATCACGTACATGTTGAAAATTCTGTTATTCCCCCTTCTTATGCCTAGCTCTCCTTATTTTGTTACACCGCCCCTATTCAGAACAAGGACTCTCCCTACGAGACCGGAGATGGATGAATTATTTGGGATATAACCTGGTTTGGATTGCCATAAATTTGTCTGCACATAATGGTTTCTAAAATGGTAGATGTAATGAAAATATAGTATAATTTTTAAGGTGGGGTTTAAATAATTTTAGCTAAGGCTAATAAATTAAAACGCCCGAATATTGTTTAGTTGCGAAAGGAATTGTTTGGAACCTGTCAGGTGGTATTACTAAATCCGGTCTTGAAGGACACACCTATTTGTAATATGTCTATCTGCTCCTTAAAGTAAAATGGGCGAATTGATAAGAGCACGTAGTCTTAGTCGTTACTAGACAACGGTACAGGTATCACTTAGATATATTGTGGTGAGCTTTCAGTATATTCGCCCTTGCCAGCCTGTCTTAGAGCCATGGTGTGAGTGTTCGGAATATAGAGCAGTTCCGTGAACCCTACAATGGTGCAGATATCACTTAGATATATTGTGGTGAGCTTTCAGTATATTCGCCCTTGCCAGCCTGTCTGAGAGCCATGGTGTGAGTGTTCGGAATATAGAGCAGTTCCGTGAACCCTACAATGGTACAGGTATCACTTAGATATATTGTGGTGAGCTTGCAGTATATTCGCCCTTGCCAGCCTGTCTTAGAGCCATGGTGTGAGTGTTCGGAATATAGAGCAGTTCCGTGAACCCTACAATGGTGCAGATATCACTTAGATATATTGTGGTGAGCTTTCAGTATATTCGCCCTTGCCAGCCTGTCTGAGAGCCATGGTGTGAGTGTTCGGAATATAGAGCAGTTCCGTGAACCCTACAATGGTACAGGTATCACTTAGATATATTGTGGTGAGCTTGCAGTATATTCGCCCTTGCCAGCCTGTCTGAGAGCCATGGTGTGAGTGTTCGGAATATAGAGCAGTTCCGTGAACCCTACAATGGTGCAGATATCACTTAGATATATTGTGGTGAGCTTTCAGTATATTCGCCCTTGCCAGCCTGTCTGAGAGCCATGGTGTGAGTGTTCGGAATATAGAGCAGTTCCGTGAACCCTACAATGGTACAGGTATCACTTAGATATATTGTGGTGAGCTTTCAGTATATTCGCCCTTGCCAGCCTGTCTGAGAGCCATGGTGTGAGTGTTCGGAATATAGAGCAGTTCCGTGAACCCTACAATGGCATAACGCGGCAAAGTGAGTCCGCCACACGTGCGCCCTGCTCGAAACGTTAACGTGCTTAGACCGTGGCTCAGACGTGGGCACGGTGCGATATAGTGCCGAGTGTGAACACGTCAGTCTCCGTCTTCTTGTGCAAACAACCTAATCAAAATAGTTTATTGAAGAAATAGACAAAGTACATAAATAAACGATATTTCAATATTTCACATGGAAACATGAATTCGATTCAATTCAGTCGTCAATAAAATTTTGATTAACTCTAACATAACTATGTACCACTTCTATAAGTGCTATCACAGAATCACATTTCATAGTACTTATAAAAAGCAAGAAAATATACAATGGTACATTTTGAATACCACTGTCAAAGAGGACTTAATTTACATCATAGAATCCCTTAACTATAAAGTGCTTCCTCAGGTTTTTTTTTCACAAACATATTTCAAATTTTGAGAGAGATCATTGTAAAAACTGACTCCCTCGTGCCATGAAGTGCCGTGCTTTGTCAGGTAGCCAGAAGTGCTTTCCACTGATGGAATCTGACAGAGTTGCTTTCTCAAATTCATGACAACTTTAAAAATGTAAAGGGGTGTCATTGTCAGAATGTCAAGAGTGAAAATAAAACACCGCATGAATGAAGATTTGGGACCCTATATATGATCCGTAGCCTATTATAGGCTATAATAGCTCTCTTTGGAATTTCTTGAAATGATTTATCTACAATTTTATTTTACTTTTAGCCTTTGGATTTTGCAAGTCTACAGATAATAAATGCTGTTGGTTAGAGGTTTTATTTCTTGCACGTGCCAGCATGGTGAATTTGTCAACATTCAAAATCAACATAGTACTTGGTATTTTTAATATCATTGCCACGGTAAGAAGAAGAAAGATTGAAATCTTTTAGTCCGTGCCGTATTTCGTTATTTAATGGTGCCGTGAATTAAGGGACGCATTTATTCTTTCGATTAATACAAATGCAAAGAAAATATTTTCCTGCCACTTGGCGTAAAATTGAGGTTACTTTGTAAGTAGTCAAAACATAGTTAAAATTCGAGTTTTTTTTAACTTTTTTCTTTCTTATTATTTATAATAAGATAATATAATTTAAATTATTTATTTCTCAAAATAGTTACTAAACAAACTCGTTAATCCTTGGTAATAAACCCTATAAATATTGACAGTAGTATTATTTCCGATGTTCATAAACCACAAACAATTCAATGCGTTGAATTCCATACAAATCTGTTATAAATTTCATTTTTAAAAGTAATTATAGTTAAACCTTTAATATTCTATAAACACAAACACTTCGTTATAATAAGATCCGTAAAGATGGACTCAATATAATTTCCGATGCTGATAAAAACACAAACAATTCAATTAATGAAAGCTGTGTTGAATTCCTTCTAAACAACACCCTTACTCAATATCCGTAATTATTTTAATAAACCCGCAAATTTTAGCTTCAGCTCCGCCATTCTTGAAATAAACACCGCATAAAGGTATTCAATATTCCCTTCATTAAATCAAAATATTTCATAATTTAAGCTCGGTCTCTAAAGCCGAGCTCCTTTTCGCGAGGTGGATATTTATTATAATTATAACGCGGAGAGGACGAGTCTTAATTGATGGTGTGGAAGCTGGGCGTCGCTGTCGCGCGAATTTTGTGGAATCAAACAAAAGCCAGAATTTGTTAGTTGGATTTCAATTCTTATGCCATTTTATTGTCTGGTTTAATGAAGCCAAGTATTTAACTTGTGGCCTTCGTCTGCCGCATTGTCCTTGTGGACGAGATTTTCACACCACGTGTTTTATATACTAACATTATCATTTGTTTTGTGTTTTAGTTTTGCCAGTTAAATATAACAAATACAAACCTTACCTTTTCATTGCATTTTTCATTTTTTTATCATATACTAACTTTTAAAATATTACATGACCCGTAGTAAATTAAATTATTTCCGTGGCTGGCTCATGTTATAACTTGTAAACTGTGACCTAATTTATTACAAGAATAAGTCACTATGCCTATGTATCAATTTTGACTACGTTGATTTCCTAAGTTATTGTTACACGAGAGTATTAAATATTGATTTATTTTATGAAATACAGAACAACACAATTTATCAACTGTTGGCTGACCAAATATTTTTTATGTCGCTACTGTGAAAAAATTACAAGATCTGTTGCCGATTACTGTCTGTATATGTGTAATAAAGAAAATATGTAATATGCCTCCAGTTATGCGACTATAAACACGTATTCAATATGCAGGGTAAGCTGGTGGGTTGTACGGATCAGAGTAGGATTATGGGGGTTGGGGTACACAGGTAGCCGGCAGTCCCGGGTCTGGTGGAGTTCGCTAATTGGTCATGTACAGAGCCACAATTTGTGTGTACTGGCCTCACGGTCTGGATTTGGAAACATCGTCTACTTGTGCTTCCATTCTCTATCAAGTCATGCGATTTCTTCAATAATGTAAATGAAAAAAAATATCAGCCAAATGATGGTTTCTTTTTCGACGCCTACCCTTAATAATCCAAAAACTAGCCAAGTATTAATTCATTTTTAATGAACACCAAAATTTTAATCTGAACGCAACTAGTGTTTCTTATTATTATGATTTTTTTACCGTTACCTTTTATCAGGCCTAAAAATGATAATTCCGGGGGAATGTTGAAATGAAGACATATTTGCAACAATCCAATGTCAGTATTTCATCAATCGCTTTAGTGTATCATTAAACATCCTAACAGAACAATATCACTGCCAGTAACATTATTTTTGAAACACTGACTAGTTAACTCATAATCGTCTTTTAAGGTAGGTAATAATCTGATGAAAATTGTGTTTATTAATATTGTGCAGTTCCTGCTTAAAATATTAACGTAAATATTTGTAACGAAATTGATATCATAGACATTTATAAATCGCTTTAGAATCAAATATACTTGGATCCGATAGTAAAACTTTATTGTATAAGCACATATACAGTTTTTTCTTGAGGTTTATAGGATCTTTCGTCAGCTGCGCTAGTTTTGTTTGGTTCTAATGGCACAGCATCTAAAGGGTTAAAAATATCAAACAATAATTTGTATTAGGTTTTATTTTTCCTAAACCAATTGTCAGGCATACAAGTTAGTAAGAAACGCCAACGTCTGACAACTAGGCAGAGAGAATGGAAGTTACCACTTTTACATTTACTTTTTACACCAAAAAGTTGGTCTGTAGTGGTTATTTGATGCTGGTCTTTATGTAATTTAATTGTCTATTCGTTTAGCTACAATTTCTTTTGATCACACCCAACTCATTAATTTCCTTGAGTCAACCTTATATTTATATACTAATGCTACACGATCCATCGTTTACTCTTTTATTCTTTGAAAAAATGGGATTGTGAAAGTTTAATCAATTTTAAATTCTAAAATCAGTTGTACTGTCTAAAAGAAAGGAAATCAGCGCCCACTTCCTCCATCCATACCGCTTGCTTCGCCTGTTCACTGGAGGAGTCGGAATGCCCCAGAGCGCGCCCGACCGCGACCCAAAGATGACGCTGACCCCAGGCACCGTGACACCAACAGATGCGCACCTCCTCGACTCCATATGGCTTAATCTCGGACCCGGACCGGACCGTTAATCCGCGGTCGCGTCACACATTCTACACTCCACACTCCGATATTTTATACTCAGTCACAGCACATCCCCTCATTACCTTTCCTACATCGTGTACTGGCGCTGGCGCGTCACCACGGCCCACTTCCGCTATTCCCATGCCACTTACTTCATTAGTGGTCAGCGGGCGTTTCATTTGTCAGTGTTTCTGAGAATCTCGGTTTACACTGGTTGCGAATCCAGCCACAAGGACGTGCACGCTACACGAAACTGTACAGTCTAGTCGACCAGTGTGTCTTGTGACAGATTTGCAGAGGAATTTTATTTATGGTTTAGTAATGCCAACCAAACTGATCCTATTGTTGTTCGTTGTTAGATACGTTAATATAGACCGTGCTGTGTCCAAATTACAACTAAATAAACGGGCTCTTTGAAAACTTGACTTATAAACCGATTATTTCATTAGGTTTTTAGGAGTTTGGACTGTGGTTGTATAGTCCCCGTTGATGAAAGTGCGTGTCTGAAGACAGCTAATTCGAAAGACCGTGGTCACATCATCCGAACCCCACGGATTGAGGTGGATGACCGGTCTAGACCATGATTGTTGGAGCCGGTGTCGGTGTACTTACAGGGTTACCCTCACCCCACCATGCTCGCATCGCATTGCAAAAAATATCAGCCAACAACTGTGGTGGGGAGAATAAAAATGGCCGCCCCTGAGGGCCCGGGCCGGAAGTGGGTGTAAGTGCAGGGGTGCCCGTCCAACAATGGCTACCGGCTACCTGTCCTGTCCGGGGGCGTGGACATCGTCACCGCACTTCCGGTCACCTCTCCCCTACCCCTCCCATCTTCACAATCCAATCGGCCATTTTCTATCAATCCATCACGGCAAAATCCGAATTTTACCATTTAGTAATTATCAGGGTTATGATATTTATTGTAAAAGTTCAACGAGATCTTTGAAATGCTGGACATATTTGTGTACAAAAATGAAAGTTTAATGGTGCTCGTTGTGATAAATATATAGACATTTTTTAGAATCAGATGTTCTGCCATGGAAAGTGTACGTCAAATGCGTTTTTGTGACAGCTAAGGCTGATGCGTTCTATTACATGGCTAAGAATATTCCATAGTTTTTATCGAGTTGGAATATGTGGATCTTGCACGAATCCAAATCTTAGAGTTTTTGCCTTACAAAATGTGTGAGTCTTGCTTGAATTTTTTATTTACATAGATTAGATTATTGTAGTGATATTGTATTACTACGTTTGAAAGTTAGTGGATGTACTCAAAGTTTAAATTGGTACAATAAACTACTAAAGACATACATATAACTTCTATGTGTTCTTGTGTTGTTAACCCATCTCCTTATAGTAAATATCTTTATTTGTTAGAGAAAATAATAAACCAAGTGGAGCTCATTCGTTGTTCTCACCTTGATTTTAACATTTTGGCTCTAATGATTTCGGTAGATTTGAAACTGATTATAAAATCATTCTATACAAGTATCTTACACATTCAATATTACCGTATGGAGTCTAGGATAACGTTACTGTTAAATGTATGAGCGTATTGATTAAAAGCTTGTGTTAATTTGTAAGTCACAGAAGTTCAATAATAGAGCAATAAATCCCAAACTTATTTTACATTTGTAAATAAATATGTTCCTGAAATCAATATAAAGATATGATACGCTGTTTTGCTGTGCATAGAAATCAATATCTACAGTATACACTTTTATAAATTAGCAATATATGTTTTTTATCGTCAATTAATAAGAAAGTAGGATGTGATAATTTTATAAATTATCGTACATTTAATGTGTAATATAGTTATACATGTCGAACGTTTTGTAAATATTATGGTCCTGTGTTGGGGCTTCGAATTTAATACATTACCTTTTTTGTATCGAACATATCTCCCCATATGGACTCAGTTTTACGTACCGAATTTCTTCTGCAGCACGCCTTATTATAGTAATGGTGTCTTCACGGCTGTCAATGGCGTCATAGCACTCTCTTGGGCCTCGGAATTCGCTTTTCATTCATAAAAAAGAATGAATCAGCTGTTATTCGATGTGGAGGCTCGACACTGCTGCCGGCGTTACTCCGCGGTTTGGGGGCAATTCACTCTCCGCCGTGACTCGGCATCAGCACTTCTGGGACAATCAGCGCTGAGAACATTTTCTCTGCTCGCAAGTGTCAATACTATTACCGCCCTTGGCTCAGTTGTCTTCAATCATTACTGAAGAAATTAGCTTCATTGTTCAGTTACATATCTTGTAGATCGGCGATAACGTCTGGAAGCAGAGTTTGTAATCTAGGGTCGGTTGCTGTAACCACGGCTTAAGAAACGCCATTTGAACTTTATTGGGTTTAATATAATATTACTAAAACTGGAGGGGCTGCGAGTGACAAAATAAATTTACTATTCACCCAACATATTCAGTTTAAGGTGGTGTAATCAATTTTTGCTTAAGGGAGTATTTATTTTATTTTAAGTTCTTAGCCATTTAAGATAAGTCAGAAAAAATAGAAAATACCTTTTACCACTCCACGAGGAATTATAGGTATTTCATGTTAAAATTTTGGGCATTCATTTTGTAATTATACCCAAATAATAGGGCTGAAATTATTGTTTATATACATTTTGTACTCGATTTATCGCTTTAAAGAATTACACGCTTGTTCATTTATGAAGAAAATTAAATTTTAATTAAATAAAAGCTAAGAAAACGACTTGTTTTACTAACTTCTTTTCAGGCAATTAAACAAACATTTTACTCCCTCCAATCATCTTTCGTGTACATCTTGGAAAAATGTAATTTCCCTATCATCAACTGTTGTTTTTTGGGTGTAATTATAAGATGTCTCAATATTCTACTTAAAATCCCTACCATTCCTCATGGTATAATAAATAGATTATATTTGTTATGTCTTCAGAAATGGCATGTTAAAGAGATGTGACCAAACCTTAAACAACACCTTAAAGAAACTGAAATTCTGTTCAGTATACCGAGTACTATCCCTTCTACCATGAATAATTTTCATATGTTTTCCCTCATCCTGCGAAATTAGTTCTTGCTCGTTCATGTATAACAGTTGTCCCGTAAAAATACCTGACCCGCGGCAAAACTTCAGTCGCAGATCTACTTTTCCTACAGTAAGATACGCACAGGGAGAATGTAACTTGTACTGAATAAGGCGTGGAATGTGCGCGGGAGCAAATCTAAACCGACTTAACTGACTTCCAGCGGTTAAGTTAAACTTACTGTTTACTCCCCAGCATAAAACTTGCATATAAAACACCTCGTCGGTAAAAAGTAGTAGCGTATGAAATACCGCATAGTTAGCGTGCCTCAAGCTGTGAAGTGTGTTCGTTGATCGGCCACTAAAATACATAACACCTGAGAAATGTTAACTACTCTCCCAGGTTACTTAGCTAAGTATGACGTCTATGTTATCTGCAAGTCCGTTCATGGGTCACATACTCTACATTCCCTTATGTCTGCATTTTCCTCTCTGGCGTTGTCAATCTCTGAGTCCCCACCTGCTGCTCCTCTCTTCGTTTTCTTAAAATTCGTGTTGTTATCCATACTTATGTGCGATCTCTTTATGGAAAGGTCCTAGAGATTTAACTGTGGGCACTTAGGCTCTTACTGGTCCAAGGAAAAATTCTGTCGACTATGAGTTAAAAAGTTTATCAAAATATAGTACTAATTTCTGGGAGTTAGTAAACAGTTTTTTAAAATTAGTTTAACAACTTAGTGCGTAAGATATAACAGAAGTATCCTAAAATTAATAATTTAAAATCCATATAACTATTTTTGCAATGAATTATTAAAAAATAATGCTAATTGTTTCCACAGGTTGTGTCAAACCTTGATTTTTAAAGAATTCATTTACATTAAAGAAGCTAATATTAACACAAGTATTAAATGTCTTGAATTCTTTTCTCAAACTTCTTAAATGTGCAGCGCAATTCCGTATTCAAGGGGAGTTGAATATGATTCAACTTTTAATAAAAACTGTTTAAGATTTGTAATCTAGTGTGTTTTGTGAAATGTATTCAATGTTATAGTGTAATGCTTCACGAAAAGGGCAACCTTTGATTTAACATGACACATTTCAATGGTGTTCAGAAGCGTGTAACCAAGGCCGCGAGTGTATCCATGAAGTCTATTTCCCGCGATGGATTGTGTATTCTTCGATGGTCTTGCCTAATTTTAAGTTATATCGATTACAAGAAAATAAAATAAAATCCCACGCTGACCCCAAGTCGGCCATGTGTATAATATCGTTTTAGTCGTATTTTGCATTAAGTAGATTCTTCTGTTTAACCAAACTAACATAAAGTATCCTTATCTAAATTAGGTGAAACTAAAAGTAGTCTTAAATAGAATAGGACAGTTATGCAAATATATTAAGACAGTTTACTAATTAATATGCTAATTAATAATACCAAAACAGTTTTACATTCCTTAAGGCATTTCCTCTAAGCTTTTGAAGTAGTTCTAAAATGAAAATATTGGGTTACGCGTAGATTTTGCAGTTGACTTCTAGCAGTTATTTTGAACTTCCGGCGGCAGTGTCAGTGGCAGCACACCGCCCCCGTCCGGTCCAACAAAGACATCCCGGCACACCGCCCCCGGTCACTGATAGCGCCGCACACCGCCACACCTACCACTCCAGATCACCGCTCCGATTATTATATTTATATTTAAATCAGAAGTTCTCCAACTGGTTCTCTATTCTAATAATTACCCAGTTCTTCGCGAATCCCGAGATATTCGTACTTCGTTCGTCCACAAGAATCCTAAGTAACTTCCTAAGTTATAGTGCAATCAGAATAAAAAACGTACAAACAAAAAAACATTGAGAATGTCATGTACATATCTATAAAATCACACGTTTTGGCTGCAGTATAGTAAGAGGCCACCACTGCAATCGTATCAGGGTACTAAATTATCAATTAGAAATACTTAAACCATCAAGTACAAAAACATTTTAATTACAGTTTTGTATAATTAATGTTTATCAGCTTTTTTAAATGTATTAAATAACAGTATTGTTCCAAATTAATTCAAAGTATAATCACTTATATGGTATTTGAGTAATGGCCGCTAGTATATGTGTTGTGTCACTAGCTGTGACACACATTTATCCTTAAAAACAGTAAAAAGTAACTAAATGTAAAACTGTTTTGTTTTTAAATATTATAGATACACATAACATGGATAGTTTTTTATTCATCAATTAAAGTATTAATATTTTAGATTTAAAACAGTTGAATTATATTATAATTTAAAATATCTATAACGTAATTCATATCTACATTTTTGTTTCTATAGTTTAGATGATCATAAATATGATTATATTGTGGTGGTTGCCTCTTATTATACTGCAGCCCACATTTTTTATCGTTTGATGTGACATCTCCAAAGTCAGGGTTTTAGTCGTTGGAAGGCCCGGCGACTTTGTCTCGGCGGCGAATACGCGTAATTCGACACTAGTCTTACGAAACGATGCAGGACCAGGAATTGATTGTGCAGTCAGTCTCAACACCATGCCTACTGATCGTTGTGGCGGGATGTACTCGTATACAGGATGTGACAGTGGCAGCTGACCAATCACTGTATGGTTGTGACTACAAAAAATGATAAATTCCTGCCAATCTACCCAACCTATCGTAATGTGCTAATGCAGTCCTATTATAGGACGGTAAACACATTATGGAATAACCTGTAGCTACCACAGTTGTACGACTAAAATAGTAATATAGGGTCCTTGCTGAGTCTCCACGTTCGGTCACAAGTTGACGACTGAAGACCAAGGACTGACTGTCCGTGTCACGTTCGTCCCCCGCACGCTTCCCTCACAATCGACCCGAGATCAGATTGACCCGGCCCGGTCCGCGTAACCATTGTTATTCTCCCGAGCCACTCTCGGACAAGTGTTTTCACTAATCTTATGATTGGGAGTTGTCGTAACTCTAATGTCTGGAACTCTGAGTGACTGATTTATTGCTTGGTGTACAATCGTAGGCCGAGTGAACTATTGCATTTTGTCGAATATTCGTCTTGAGAAGAACATTTGCAATGTCTTAGACGAATAGTAAATTTGTATTGTATTAGCACACAACCTGGGTTTTCTTGAACTCGTTATGATTTCCCCTAATGAAAAGATACGTCTTCAGTTGCGCTAGTCTTTGTGGAGGAAGAAAAGTGAAGTTTATTAAAGGGTTAAAAATATAAATTTTAATTGTGTCCTCAAATCATGTTTTTCTAAAACCGATAGTTGTATATAGCCACTTTCAATCAAATTTGAAAGGAATTTGTATTTGGTAGGAATGTATGTAGTTGAAGATTGGTTGCGAGTGTGAGAAGCTAAGAAAAAATGATCATAGAAAAATATTGTTTTATTTTTGAAACCTTCTGTTGATACCCTCTCACTTCGACCTCCACCACCAAAACTAGCACGGCTGATGATCGATTTCTTTAATAAGAGAAATTCGTCTATCGATATCAAGTAAATCCAGGTCATATGTTATACAATATAAATAGACTCTTGAACTAGACTCTGAAGTTTTCGTAGTATTCAAAATGATGTCGTTAATTATTTTAAGTATTTTGTTAAAATCTACAAACTGTATAGAATGTAATATTAAATAAAATTAAAATTAAATGTTTCGTGTAACCTCCACCTTAAATTATCCCTGTAACTTGCTTAAAATGTTCAGAAGATATCAGCTCACAGGTCCATCCACAGATTTGACAAAGACTGGTCATCTTTTAAACACGGGCGTGACAATGGAACAAAAAAATCGGCACTAACAGATACCTAACGTACGTGGAGACGTTCATTATTGTGGACCGTACATAAGACTGTGCCGATGAGAAGAAAGAGAAGCTCCCCGCGCTTACCCACCTGAAGGCGAGAACGTGCTGCTCCCTTCTCGCCCCCCCGCTACGACCCTGACGGATTATTGGAGTAACGTGCTCAACTCAATACCTTGGAGGAATTCCTACGTTGTCACAGAAAGCAGATGGCGGCGTTTGACTCACAAAATCCTAGGCGTTACTTAAAAACCATCCATCTCGCAAAAAGTGATTGTTCACACGTGATCTATAGAGCAAATAAAAGAAACGTTCCTTCCAAATTTGTTTTCCACCCTCACCAAGTATTTCAGTTCTTGGAAGATTAAATGTTTTGTTGTTGCGCAATGGAAGATTCAATGGCCGCACGGTGTAAGGCAACGGACTTTGAATCTGAGTTAGAGACAACGCGGGTTCAAATCCGCCGTCCCTCTTAATTATCAATACCATTGACGTTGTAATGTATCGACTCTCCTCCTTAATCGGTTTGATAGAATTCTCGCACATTTAACTTGAAATGTAAAATAATGCCCGCTTCAACACTCATTACACGTTTATTACCTCTCTATCTTGTATGGGCATAAACCGCTTTTACAATAGATAACAATTAAATACGATAGATAGCTGGGTTAAAAATCTAAGATTAGGGACTTTTTTCCATTACTAGTTGGTAAATATAAAAATGCATCGTGTATTACGGCCATACATCTGTTGAGAAGACCATTTACATTTGGCTATATAACAAAAGTAAATGTTGCAGCTTCATGTAGCGCTGCTACAAACTCCAGCTGCAGAAACCTGGCAATTAGCTGTGCAGCTACATCGCGTGTATACGCGGCGTTACGACTTTTGTACTGTTTATAACACATGTATTAAATGGAGATTAAGACCGATGATTTAGAAGTCCGTTATTACAAGAAGGTTAAGGAGATCGACCTCCCCCCCCCACATTAACCCAGAGGCCGGGTTGTGTGGCTGGAGCTGAAACCCAGGCTTGGTGGGTCCAGCGATTTCTACCCGTACCGTACCACAGCGTGACGCGATAAGACACGCGTGTGACCCGTCACTACAATCATCATCACGATAATTAACTGAACATGACTATCGGCTAGCTGATATCAATGGTCAGAACGTATCATATATTCTACCTTCACCCATCAACCCCCACATTGACCCGGACCTGACCCCTGGTACAGGTTGTGTGGCCGGAGCCGAGACCCGGGCTTGGCGGCGGCGTGGCGACTGTAGGCTACCCGTACCGTACCACAGCGTGACGCGATCAGACACGCGTGTGACCCGTCACTACAATCATCATCACGATAATTAACTGAACATGACTATCGGCTAGCTGATATCAATGGTCAGAACGTATCATATATTCTACCTTCACCCATCAACCCCCACATTGACTCAGAGCCTCGCCCCTGACAGGTTGTGTGGCCTCAGCCGATACCCGGGCTTGGCGGCGCGGCGACTGTAGGCTACCCGTACCGTACCACAGCGTGACGCGATCAGACACGCGTGTGACCCGTCAGTACAATCATCATCACGATAATTAACTGAACATGACTATCGGCTAGCTGATATCAATGGTCAGAACGTATCATATATTCTACCTTCACCCATCAACCCCCACATTGACTCAGAGCCTCGCCCCTGACAGGTTGTGTGGCCTCAGCCGATACCCGGGCTTGGCGGCGCGGCGACTGTAGGCTACCCGTACCGTACCACAGCGTGACGCGATCAGACACGCGTGTGACCCGTCACTACAATCATCATCACGATAATTAACTGAACATGACTATCGGCTAGCTGATATCAATGGTCAGAACGTATCATATATTCTACCTTCACCCATCAACCCCCACATTGACTCAGAGCCTGACCCCTGGTACAGGTTGTGTGGCCTCAGCCGAGACCCGGGCTTGGCGGCGCGGCGACTGTAGGCTACCCGTACCGTACCACAGCGTGACGCGATCAGACACGCGTGTGACCCGTCACTACAATCATCATCATGATAATTAACTGAACATGACTATCGGCTAGCTGGTATCACAGATAGAACGTATCATATATTCTACCTCCACCATCAACCCCCACATTGACCCAGAGCCTCACCCCCAGGTACAGGTTGTGTGGCCGGAGCCGAGACCCGGGCTTGGCGGCGCGGCGACTGTAGGCTACCCGTACCGTACCACAGCGTGACGCGATCAGACACGCGTGTGACCCGTCACTACAATCATCATCATGATAATTAACTGAACATGACTGTCGGCTAGCTGGTATCACAGATAGAACGTATCATATATTCTACCTCCACCATCAACCCCCACATTGACCCAGAGCCTCACCCCCAGGTACAGGTTGTGTGGCCGGAGCCGAGACCCGGGCTTGGCGGCTCGGCGACTGTAGGCTACCCGTACCGTACCACAGCGTGACGCGATCAGACACGCGTGTGACCCGTCACTACAATCATCATCATGATAATTAACTGAACATGACTATCGGCTAGCTGGTATCACAGATAGAACGTATCATATATTCTACCTCCACCATCAACCCCCACATTGACCCAGAGCCTCACCCCCAGGTACAGGTTGTGTGGCCGGAGCCGAGACCCGGGCTTGGCGGCGCGGCGACTGTAGGCTACCCGTACCGTACCACAGCGTGACGCGATCAGACACGCGTGTGACCCGTCACTACAATCATCATCATGATAATTAACTGAACATGACAAGCGGCTGGCCGGTATCACTGGTCAGAACGTATCGTGTATCCTACCCCCTCCCCCCTCACGACATTACTGCTCGCTCCACTTGCTATCCTGTGCCTGCCTCCATTCATACACTATTTTATAGTTCGTACTTTATTTGCTTGTCGGCGTTTATGACTCGTTGCGCTTGTTCATACGATTTTGTAATTGTCCTTCCTTTAGTTAGCGTTTCGTGTTTTGTTAACATACGGCTTATAATAGTTAAAGAATTTAATTAAATAACTTGATTAAATTTAGTTTTAGTAGCATCGGCGTTAAACGTCTTGCAGAGAATTTTGTTGCTGAAAGGCTATTACTGTATGGGAATATTTCGCCATACTTCATATTTCGTACTACTATCGCAAATATTCCTATCGAAGTGTCATAACTAGTTTAGTATTCTAGGTAACGTATTAATTGTTTAGATAAAATTCTTTGTGTCGTACAGTTATTAAACAAATAGTTATACAAGGAAGGCATTTCGATATATTTAAATCTATTATTAGAACATATTAGTAATTTTGTTCTCTAACTAGGACTCAAAGAACATATTTAAGAAAAAATATTGTATATACAACATTGTAACACAGCTGTAAATATTCAAAGGTATATGATGAAAAATAGCTTTTACGTTTTTTTAATCAGTGCTAAGTCAAAAATGCGCTCATTAACGTCGTTTATTTGGTTAACCCTTTATGTTTTATTTTCCTTTTATACCTTACGTATTCAAGAGTAAAACACCAGTATGTCCAAAATCTCTATAAAGGATGAAATATGTTTAGATACTATTTACAAAATTAGGCTATCTCGGATTAGTTTATGGTTTATTTTTTAACTGTTCTTGTCAAGTACACAAGATTTAATTTAACAAACCACAAAGACAGGCATATAATAAAAACCCAATCCTTATTATTTGGCTTAATTGCATAGGAACGTGTACGCCATTGGGTGCACGACGCGCTTTACGAAAGCCCGAAAGGGCTGTGAAAGATTAAAGAATTCGTGAACATGTTTCCTCTTATTTATAATGTTAAGCACTTTTTATTGAAGCTTTATTTTGGTAAATCCCTACTACAACGTGTTTCAAGTAAAATATGACATTCAATCAGGCTTTCAGACTGTTTAAGCCTGAACCCTTTGTACATTTAAAAAATTTAGGTGGTCCGAATGGAGTACATTGAAAAGACAAGCATTATCATACATACTTGTAATTTGTAAGATGGTCCAAGAGAGAGGGCTGCTAAGACAACGAATACATATACCATAACACAAATTATTTACTTATTGTAATTATAATGTAATCATTTTTTGCCCCTTTACTAAACTGTCATTTCTACAATTTGGTGGTTTTGTATTACTTACGTCTTATTTTTCGTTCAAACAGAACTACTTTGACAACGATTTGGATGGAAGGTCTGTTGAATGGGTGGGTTTAAGAAGAATTTTTAATTGAAATTCAATCATTAACATGTTAAGTAAAAGTAAAGGCAAAACTTCTAAGGCAAACGAGCAAATGAAAACTTTTTTATTATGTTACAGAATTCAGTTACCTGAAAAAGACATCTCAAGTACTACAAATATATTTTACTAAAATATATATGGCGTTTGAGCCTTGACACAAGTCTAATGTACATTTGCACAGACTTGAAATTCTAAACAGAGACGGGATTGCAGGCCTCGACTGGTAATTTTAGTATTTTAACATAACTCGGGCCCGCTTTGATGTTATTCCACAAAGGGTAAAGAAGCGAAAGGTATTTGCAACACAGACCGCCAGTCACCCCGTTCTGTTTTACATAAAACGCAAACACACAACAAACAGACTAACTTCACATTTCGTCTGCAGGCAGCAAAGTTCCAGCCAGAGTTGTCGGGACGCGGCGTCGACCGCGCCGGCGGTTTAGCCGGGGAAAGTTGTGCGCGGTCGGAGTTGACACGGAGTTTTAATCAAGTTAGGTTATTTGTGCCCAAAACACGCCGTGGACATGCTACAGCTACGGAGAGAGCTGAGGTGGAAAGCCGTCTGTAGAATTGGTCACATTTCCTGGTCAAGTATCTCACAATCGTTATGGAAGTTATTGATACATTCAGTGTCCCGACTTTATCGGCCATAAAACGCAAACCTCTATAGCGTCGAGCCGCATGACCTGTTTTAGCGACTTATAAAATATGTTCTCGACATTGTGCTCATAAGTGGTCACTTTACTTGGCTATGGCACTCTCGTATTACAAATGAGCTGGTATTAGACAAGTGGATAAAAAGTCGAAGCACTTTGGACACACCGTACTCAGAATTAATAGTAAAAAAGTTCTACGTTCAAATGAAATATAAAAACGCATGCCCAACTTACACCTTTTCTGCTGTCAAACATTGTGGTTTCAATGTTTCAACCCCTATTTCTCATTTATTAGGTCGTTTAGCATTTAACACATGAAGAAAATAGCAGGTGCCGATCCTGGAACGTCGTTTTGTTTTTGTAACACATAACGATTATATATGTGCACAAGTCTTTAGTGCTCTTGTCCTTTTGATTTAATGAGCTTTAAATAAATAATAACATTCATGTAATAATAAACTAAATGTACTAAGTTTCTGGTAATTTAAAATTCCACATCGAATATGTAAACTGTAACTTATAAAAGGTGCATAACTGATTATTATACACATTTTCGTTTTATATCTCTTGAAGGATTGTGACAATGAAGTGTATATTGACAATAAAGGATACAACAGATTTTAAAGGTCAGGTTACAAACAACTAAGATTTGTTCAGTGTTGATCTGACACCGTATCTGACGGTTTGATGTGAGCACGGCCGTGAGGAGGACCGGGTAGAGCAAGTGCTCTGGTGCCACGCCACGCTATCACGGCCGGCACGCGACAAGAGTTACGTCGAGTTAATGGAGACATTTGTCCACCTCCCCCCCCCTCTCCAGAGGGGTAACGAAAGTTCTCCTGTGACCGGGCCCACATGCGATATTAGCACAAGTCGGTATAGCGTAACACAATTCAGCGCTGCGTCTTCAATAAATCGTGTCTGAGCATGCGATACCGCGGGCACGCACCACACTCCTCGCACGCGTGCTCTTCCGGCAGACGTCGATACCGGGCCGTGCTTCAGACAGACATTGGCAGTTGTCATCAAAATTCCTCTTCGTTAGCCAAGCCTAACACTCAAGAGCCTGGAAAATTCGTTTGTCTGTCTGTCTACCCCACGATATCTCGAAGTGACCTAATAACTTGAAATTTTGTATCAAGTTTCATTTATTTATTGCCAACACTGAGTTCGATGATGGCGCTTGTCACGACATGGGATTTGGCTGAACTTTGACGAACACTTTTACAATATTCTTATTGTAACAACGATACGATACAGCAGAATTCTTATTGTAACAACGATACAGCAGAATTCTTATTGTAACAACGATACAGCAGAATTATTGTAACAACGATACAGCAGAACTTATTGTAACAACGATACAGCAGAATTCTTATTGTAACAACGATACAGCAGAATTCTTATTGTAACAACGATACAGCAGAATTCTTATTGTAACAACGATACAGCAGAATTCTTATTGTAACAACGATACAGCAGAATTCTTATTGTAACAACGATACAGCAGAATTCTTATTGTAACAACGATACAGCAGAATTCTTATTGTAACAACGATACAGCAGAATTCTTATTGTAACAACGATACAGCAGAATTCTTATTGTAACAACGATACAGCAGAATTCTTATTGTAACAACGATACAGCAGAAATTAGCGAATACATAAATTTGTAAAATACTGAGTACAAGCACGCGGAAATTTAACATGTATGCAGCCTAACTACCCCAATATATACTAGATAATCATTTGAAGAGTTTTTGTGTAGCATACGTTAAATACTTTTATTTCATCACTGCTGTGAAACCCAACGTGATGAACTAGAATCCTAATTGATTATGCAAAATATCTGTGGACTTTAAATTTTGCCCTGGCTGCAGTGATCGCTTTGCAACAAATTCTCACCATTATAGTTTGTAGGTTGTACGTATTATGTTGTTATGCTGTGACAGCTTAGTTTGTGACTAGCCTAGACACGGCGCAGAGCGGTAAGCCTGACCCGCTATGTCCAGCCCCGTTGTCTAGTCGAGTGTAACCACAAGAACCGGCTGAAACGTTACATTTGTTTGTTACAGGTGAGTGGAGACTACAGTAGTGCAGATTCTGTGAGTACAAATATGTATTATAGTAGTAACTGTACATACCTTGTATGAAGGAAAACAAAATTAAAAACTGATATTCACTGAATATCTCTGTACAAGAGATTCTTGTCATTTATAATACTTTCGCATGACTTGTGAGCCTATGTTCTTTGCTGGCTCTTAAGTCAGTTTTGCATGACAAGTGCTACTTTGTCCTGTATTTGCAAGGAGAACATACTAGGAGAACTTCCATGCTTCTCTATAAACCATGGCATGTTTGTAAATTTTTGCTAAAACAGAATGTTCTTAATAGCAATGATTATGATTTGACTGATCAGAATACATATTATCTTGAGTTTCAGTTCGTTTCAGTAGATGCTCAAAACTTTCGTTGTTCCTTTATATGATTAAAGAACAGTGTTAGCTTGAAGTTTGTTTTTGACGGATTTTGAAGGAAATCGGATTTTTCCGGACATTTGCCATCGTTCAATGATACAGAACACCAGTAATACTTCGTTTCGAGATCTGCAATCTGATCTCTTCTTCAGGTAAATAGCTAACCTAATACATAATTACAAACTAGGTTAAAATAAACAAATCTTACCAGAGAGTTGCCACACGTATTTATGACACGTACTTATGTGTTAAGTTAGTTATTTACCCGAAGAAAAGATCAGATTGCAGATCTCCAAACGTAGTGTTACTAATGTTTTGTTTCACTGAACGATGGTAAATGCCCGGGAAATTCTGTTTCTTTTAAAGAACAGTGGTTTGGCGGAACCGGGGATTGTACGAGACGATATTCTGTCTTCTTGGAGCTTAGGTATCGTACGTAGCTCTGGTCGTATGCGTCGTATGTCGTCACAAAGCCATTGTAGTGATACAGTTTTTGTGAACAGAGAACTGTGGAGTGACTCAACTGGTCATTCTAGGCGATAAATCGTGTGTCAGTGCTGCATTCTAAACACCAGCTCAAGTCTGGCTCTACCAGTGCAGGTTAACGTCACGGCCCGGTCACATCTGCTGCTCCAGCATACTAACTGCTGGTTTCGTTTATAGCGTTGTGTCATCTTTTATTCATCACGCCTTTGTTCGTGACGTTATAAAAGTGGTAGATTCGGTTTGATTAATTAATACAGGAAGTAAAAGTAGTTACCCAATAAAGATATCGAGATAAGGCGTGTTTATAATGTCGTCACTCGGCTTTCTATCAACGCATCGCAAGTGGAACACGACTTTTCACTCCTTTGTGGAGTTAATAGTTTCAAGTTGTATGCAAATTACTCCAAAGAAGCCTAATGATGGCGTAGTCTGTTGTAATTGTAGTGTCGCTAACATCTGATACGCGTCTAATTGCCTTTGCAGCTGTTTGCTGGTAGCCATCCTCTTTAAAACAGATTAGGGCCTGGGGAGAGAGGGCGATCCCGATTGCATATTATTTCACTAGAGATTCATTTTGTATCACTTTTCCAGTTTGTGTGAGTTGTAGTTGAGTACTGAATGATTGATCCTAAATAAGAACAAATATTCAACAGTTACTTGCATGTATTTATGACATTAAAATCGTATATCAGTTACTTTAGAATACGCAGATGGAAAAGTAACAAGTAAAGATACTAAATAAGATTGCACATCTTACATTTGATTAGTTAACACCTGAAATTAAGATAAGCCTTTAATTTCCCGGTTCGAATGTATATTAATTTCAACTTTTCTTCTAGTTTACGGAAGTTAACTAACAAAATAGTTCAAGATAAAAACTCATGCCAAACCTAGCTAAACTTATTCCCTTACTGAATACATGTAGGGAACTAATTTAAATGCTTTATGGTTCTGATGTTTATTCCGAGAAATGTTATCCTTGACTCCTCCATGTTTGGCAACAATTAAGCCGTTTCCCGAAGCGGATGAAGCAATCGGCCGTAGTGTGAGCCGCATAGCAAGGCCGGCCGGGGGAGGTTTACGAGGCCGGCTTTTTGTCGTCGCGGGAATGCGGCACACAATGGCCGCTCAAAAACTTAACCATTTCTTAATTGAAAATATAAGAGGTTAAGAGTTGTTGCATCGGCCATTCCTGGAAGCGGCGGCAGTTTTTGTACCTGTATAATGATGTGGTCAGTGGAGTCACAGTGCCAGTCAGCTCCCCTCGCCTAATTACACTACTTACTGCTTCTCTCTCATCCAGTCAAGCTTTGTCTTTCCTTTCCTCTCTGCGTTGTGATTGTCTTCTTGTATACTACAACCAAGATACACGTATCTTGTATTCGGTATAATGATGTGGTCAGTGGAGTCACAGTGCCAGTCAGCTCTCCTCGCCTAATTACACTACTTACTGCTTCTCTCTCATCCAGTCAAGCTTTGTCTTTCCTTTCCTCTCTGCGTTGTGATTGTTTTCTTGTATACTACAAACAAGATACACGTATCTTGTATACGGTATAATGATGTGGTCAGTGGAGTCACAGTGCCAGTCAGCTCCCCTCGCATAATTACACTACTTACTGCTTCGCTCTCTCTCCAGTCAAGCTTTGTCTTTCCTTTCCTCTCTGCGTTGTGATTGTCTTCTTGTATACTACAACCAAGATACACGTATCTTGTATTCGGTATAATGATGTGGTCAGTGGAGTCACAGTGCCAGTCAGCTCCCCTCGCCTAATTACACTACTTACTGCTTCTCTCTCCTCCAGTCAAGCTTTGTCTTTCCTTTCCTCTCTCTGCGTTGTGATTGTCTTTTTGTATACTACAACCAAGATACACGTATCTTGTATTCGGTATAATGATGTGGTCAGTGGAGTCACAGTGCCAGTCAGCTCCCCTCGCCTAATTACACTACTTACTGCTTCTCTCTCCTCCAGTCAAGCTTTGTCTTTCCTTTCCTCTCTGCGTTGTGATTGTTTTCTTGTATACTACAACCAAGATACACGTATCTTGTATTCGGTATAATGATGTGGTCAGTGGAGTCACAGTGCCAGTCAGCTCCCCTCGCCTAATTACACTACTTACTGCTTCTCTCTCATCCAGTCAAGCTTTGTCTTTCCTTTCCTCTCTGCGTTGTGATTGTCTTCTTGTATACTACAACCAAGATACACGTATCTTGTATTCGGTATAATGATGTGGTCAGTGGAGTCACAGTGCCAGTCAGCTCCCCTCGCCTAATTACACTACTTACTGCTTCTCTCTCCTCCAGTCAAGCTTTGTCTTTCCTTTCCTCTCTGCGTTGTGATTGTCTTCTTGTATACTACAACCAAGATACACGTATCTTGTATTCGGTATAATGATGTGGTCAGTGGAGTCACAGTGCCAGTCAGCTCCCCTCGCCTAATTACACTACTTACTGCTTCTCTCTCTCCTCCAGTCAAGCTTTGTCTTTCCTTTCCTCTCTGCGTTGTGATTGTCTTCTTGTATACTACAACCAAGATACACGTATCTTGTATTCGGTATAATGATGTGGTCAGTGGAGTCACAGTGCCAGTCAGCTCCCCTCGCCTAATTACACTACTTACTGCTTCTCTCTCCTCCAGTCAAGCTTTGTCTTTCCTTTCCTCTCTGCGTTGTGATTGTCTTCTTGTATACTACAACCAAGATACACGTATCTTGTATTCGGTATAATGATGTGGTCAGTGGAGTCACAGTGCCAGTCAGCTCCCCTCGCCTAATTACACTACTTACTGCTTCTCTCTCCTCCAGTCAAGCTTTGTCTTTCCTTTCCTCTCTGCGTTGTGATTGTCTTCTTGTATACTACAACCAAGATACACGTATCTTGTATTCGGTATAATGATGTGGTCAGTGGAGTCACAGTGCCAGTCAGCTCCCCTCGTCTAGTTACTCTACTACCCGTTCCTGTCTCTTTTCCTGTCTACCCTCGTCTCTTCTTTCCACTATGCACTATCTCTTCTTTCTGTAACAAATGTTGTGATCATAGGAAGTACAGTGCCAGTCAGTTAGTCATTGTTTCTATATCTTACCGTCTCGCTTGATGTAGCTACATTTTGCACTTGCTCTCAGCTCGTCTGTACTCGATTGTTATTGTATCAATTAAATTATGTTCTTGTTTCTCTTGTGTTTTTTTCCTTGGATAAGTGTGTGAATGTGGGTACAAAAGTCTAGTTACGTGTGAGCAGTCGGACGATTTAGTTGAAGTTACGCGAGAGAGCGGCGACAGCGCAGCTGTGTGACCAGTGAACAGATGAACGGGCGGGAAGTACTTCTTGAGTCCGCAAAACATTGGGAGAGAGGGCAGGGACAAGAATAAAGAAATGAAGGATGTTGCGAATTCACTCCGGAAAGAAAGTTTGTCCGCTGAAAAGAGAAAGTGAGTGCTCATCTTAGAAGACGTGGTGGAAACAAATTTACATATGAAAGGAATTATCTGGTGACTGCCGAGCACCCGTTTATCTGTCCAGTCCGCCGTCTCGTGACTTCTCGGGTCATTATCTGAGTAACGGTCCACAGTAACTCTTTTAATTCTGCCTAGATGTTGTGTGCGTGTTAACTACACACACACGTACAATGTAAATGCTAGACTTGGTACCTGTGTTATTTAACCATTACTAGTCCATTACAACTCGATACATCGCACGAAATGTCAAATTGTTATCTCTAGAATTTATCTCGATCGCTATTAAAACACATTCGCCCTTTTCTAGATTCCATAGTCTCAACTTCTAAACAGTTGCAGTGTCCGCCACTATCATTGATTGACTTCATTATTCTTATCATTATAATCAAATTTTCAATTGTAATATCATGCAACGTATATGAGAGGTTATAAAATGATATTTATTACTCAATTGTAATTTATTAATGGGTTATTGTTCAGACACCATTACTACTGTGCAACCCGTAAATTATCACAGCCATTATAGTTATAACAAAATCATACGATTAAAGAATGTCGATTTGCTTTCTGTTTATCTAACCAATCCTTCAATCACCATATAAAATATTAGTAACAGCAGACAAGGCGACACAAACAACTTCCTGTCTCATCAATAAAGCTATTACTGCAGCAGGTGGCCTGTCTTCTTCCATTTTCTTGTAACATCAAAAGTTAAAGGCTTATGTGGTAAGTAATATAAACAATAATCTGTTTAAAAGCAATCTCAAATTTAGATAAGTTACTCGTAATTTATTGTTTTTGTTCCAACATATTGTTAACTCGTAGTACAAATCGTTTGTCTGTTACTCTACTGTCACTACATGCTTTTTAATATATCATATCGGTGTTAAATAAATATGTGAGCAATAATCAATTCTGAATACTACATTAAGTTTGATAGAAAATATACTTATATTGCTTTTTGAATATTCAATATCCATGAATATTAGTATAGCTGTTAAATAAATTAACACACAAGTATTGATGCATAATTCTGCCAAATTATAGCTAACCCGGCTCAAAAGAAAAGACAGAGGTCCATCTTTCAGAGAACTGACCACACTTGATACCGACGTGCTCATTAAAATAACTTGTATAATAACCGAGTAATCCCATACTGCTGTCCGCCTAATCGGCGCAATAAAATAGCATTTAAACAATTTAGTGAATCCGAGCTACAAGTCTGACAGGACCAGAGGGATTACCTGTGTCTGGTGCCGACACGCTCTGTCTCTCCTTCACAACACATGCTGTATCACAACACTGCTACACTTCTCTGTGGGCATTGCAATTGCTGAACTAGTTTATTGAGTTAGTGTAATATCTGTGTTTGGTGCCGACACTTTCTATCACTCCTTCACAACACTGCTACACTTTTCTGTGGGGATTGCAATTGCTGAACTAGTTTAATGAGTTAGTGTTATCTGTGTTTGGTGCCGACACTTTCTGTCTCTCTCCTTCACAACACATGCTGTATCACAACACATTCTGTATCACAACACTGCTACACTTTTCTGTGGGCATTGCAATTGCTGAACTAGTTTATTCTGTGGGCATTGCAATTGCTGAACTAGTTTATCTGAGTTTCTGTTTTCTGTGTTTGTTGCCGACACTTTCTGCCTATCCTTCACAGCACATGCTTTATCACTACACTGCTACATCTCCTCTTTAGATACTACAATAGTTGAACTAGTGTATTGTGTTTGTGTTGTCTGTGTTTGGTGCCGACACTATCTGTCTCTCCTTCACAACACGTGCTATATCACAACACTGATACACTTCTCTGTGGGGTTTGCAGTTGCTGAACTAGTTTATTGAGTTTGTACTATCGAATCGCATGTCGAACGAGACCAGAGGGATTAGCTGTAGCTCATGATGACACGCTGCTGCCTCTCCTTCACAACACATGGTATATCACAACTTTTTCATAATTTATGTGTGTGAGATTTTATCAGTTAGTAATTTAATAAATCAATATGAATTATACATCTTATTAATATGTTTTCAAGAAGAATACTACATTTTACATATTTGTTGTTTTCTTTAACAAAGATTGTTCTCTTATAGTAATTAATCACAAATATTATTGTGAACAGGTGTTTTTTTTAACTGTCTGTAATTAAATCTCTTTTTTCTGGGCCAAGGTTATGTGATGTGATGGTGCACGGATGTAAACAACCAGACCCGCCAAGGATCGGACGGATCTCGCTCAAAGGGTGTACAAGGGTCTTGCTCAAGACAGCCGCCTCTTGAATTGGCCCTTGATTTCTAGGACAATAGGGGAGCGAGGGGCGGGAATTAGTGGCCTTACATGCACGCAACCCATTCATCCATTATGTCTTAACTAGCCGCCGCCCGCTCAACCCCGTCTTGTCGTGGACGGTAGCGGTGCTCGCCGTGTGCTCTGTAGGGTACTGCGACAAAACCTTTTCTTACCGTTGATGTTCATCATTCGTCCTACCTTCGAGGAACTTCGGATCACTATCTTCCCGTCTTAATATTAAAGGAATTTTACTTTCTATAAGTTGTTTTCCCATTTTGAGTCCGTTTTACGTAACAAAAGATATGTTATACCACTAAATTCAACACCGCATTTTGCCTACTAACGTCACTGCGGATGCAGTTATTCTCAAATACTATAATTAGAGCAATGTTTCTACCTTGCTCAAAGTATTAATCATCAAAGCAATATTTTATTTATACAGAGTGACAACGGCCCATCAAATTGCATTATATTAGCTTGAAGCGTAAATCGAATAGAAAGGAACTATTACGGCCCGGGGGAGGCCAAATGTTACGCTACGGTAATTTGAGATGAAAACCCGCCATCTGGTATTTCAACCCTTTGCCGCTCACGGGTGGGAGTTAATTCAGTTTTGGCCGAACCCCTATGCCGTGGTTACATCATGCATTAAATAGATTATGAAGTTTCCAGTGGTTCTCTTCTTACAATAGATTTTTCGTCTCTTTTTACTAGACCAGATATTTATTTGACTATTGGATATAAACGACTTACATAAGTATTGCTCTGGATATATAAGTATATACGGTAAGTATAATTAAATACCTCATTAATTATGTATAAAAACACACACACACACACACACACACACACACACACACACACACACACACACACACACACACACACATACACACACACATTGATATTCATAACCTTTAAGCAGAAGTTGTGTGATGTGGATCGTTTTCATATAAAGGGAAGACTTATGATATTATGTACGCAAAAGTTAAGCCAGTCCGAGTGTTTTATTCCGATTTAACTATCTCTTTAATTACATGAGCTCGCTAAAATGAATAAAGTGAGCTTTGCTCATAGTACCTGAATGAGGAGTAAATTAAAGCTATCACGCAAGAACACAATTGAGTGCGTGTATAATACTAACTAAACGATTGCACTATCATGTGTGCGGCCACAAGCCGTGTACAGAACACACAAGGCAATACGCTTCGCCGTAATAATGATCTGGGGCTAATCTAGGATCTCAATAAACCGGTATTTCAAGTGTTCCAATTAAACCGGAGATATCTCTGCGATGATCGAGAGACTGACAGTGGAGTCTGACCTACATCACTAGATGTCAGTTCGTGTGGTCTTTGGATACAGATATGATATGTCTTTGCGGTTGAACTGAATCACAAGATGTCAGTTTATGTGGTCTTTGGACACAGAGAAAGGATGTATCATTGTGGTTGAACTGAATCACGTAACGTCAGTCTTTTTTGGCTCTTGGACACAGAGATGATATGTCGGTGTTAAACTGAATCACAAGATGTCAGTTTATGTTGTATTTAGATATAGAGAAAACATTTATCATTGTGGCTGAACTGAATCACGTAACGTCAGTTTTTGTATGGCCTTTGGACACAGAGATGATATGTCGTTGTTGAACGGAATCACAAGATGTCAGTTTATGTTGTATTTAAACACAGAGAAAACGATGTATCATTGTGGCTGAACTGAATCACGTCACGTCAGTCTTCTTTGTCCTTTGGACACAGAGATGATATGTCGTTGTTGAACTGAATCATAATATGTAAGTTTTTGTTGTTTTAAAGGAGTCGATAAATCATTGTGGTTGAACTGAAACATTAAGATTAAGCCAAATGTGTGAACTAACTCACGTTCTCGCTCAAGTCCTTAGACGCAGAGAATATTATTTTGTTGTTTAACTGAATCACTGCTTTATCATCTTGATTACACCACAAACATATGATCAGGAGAGTATACATGATATGATGTCTCACTGGATTCATAGGCACAGTTAACATGAATCGATGTGGAACGTGAAATCCAACAACCGAGAAACTTATTTCATTGTTCCAGTTGTAATTAAAAAATGTAGAGTGCTAAATTAGTGAGTTGATTCGATCACTAAACTGGGCAGAAAGAACGTTGTGATGTTTGGGTTAGATTGAATAACATTATACAATCTCAGTAATATGGGAACTAACCACGGGACAATTTGAAACTTTGTCTTGTCTACTTCTCATTGGGTCCTAGATCTGAATGACATCATGCATCGTTGCATGAAGTTTGAATTAAATTAAATTGTCGTTATCTATGTACAGGTGTTAAAAGAGGAGTAGCGTGATAAATGTAGCCTACATAAAAAATATATTCTGCGTATTGGACTTCCGTATTTTTTTTTATCAAATTGATAGATTTAATAGAGAAATTTAGTAAAAAGGTTACAGTTTACTGACATTCTAAATTATTACACTCTCAAGCAAAAACAGGCGGTCTGACTTGCAACCTACCGATATCATCGAATTCTCTCTTGACTGCATCAACAGACAAGATTGACTAGTTTACCCGTTTGGGTTTAAGTTAATAAAAGTAGTAGTAGTCTACAATACATTTTCAGATTTATTTCTCCACATTTGTGGAACCTGGAGAAATAAAAAAAGCTTCGATTATTCGAGGATTGAGAGGAATTTAAAGCATAATGTAGGGGCATCACCTAATAAGGCCCAAACACAATCGTTGAACTGAGGCTACAACATTCATACGTAATGATCGTGAAATATGACCAGTACTTATTTATAACTTAATAAACTGTTATTAAAAGCATGTTATTTTTTATTATATTAAACATAAAAAATATAATTTTATGAATTCATACATATTAATTCATACACATAATGTAACAACTTTTGAATCTTCGGCAATTTTTATGAGCTTGATTGCAAATTTGCCTAAAGAGGGGTAGAATGTATTCTGCATTTAGGAAAATTTCTTAAAGGTCTATGCATTTGAAACAAATTTAATTGTACCTCCTTTTTAATTCTTTTTTATTAAAGTACATATTACATCTCTATTATCAGTTTTTCTTTGTTGTTTAGTTTTTTTCTCAGTAGACAATATTTGGAATCAATATTGATTCAAACCAATATTCAGAACAATAGTTGAATATTGAATAGATTAGACATAATGTTAAAGGTCGGAATCGTTCTTCACATGTGGCTTTGATACACCCACTGCCACAGTAATGGCGTGCTGCACACTAGTTAAAAGTCAACCTTTATAACAGTTGCAACTTCACACGAAAAAGCATAGATGAACAAACCGTAAAAAATCAAACTAAAAGTGCTGTTTAATGTAAGGTGCAGTACGAGGTAACGATGATTTTGTGCTGTTTACTCAAAGGATGTCCCCAGTTTCAAAAGAAAACGTGAAGTGCTGTCGTCCTGGTTGTTTCATCATGCTCTGAGAGAGACGACACTTGACCAAGATCCAACTTGCCCACTCGGCAACTCTTTGCAAACTGTTGTTAAGAATACCACTTGACAACGTAATTATACGAATCTTTCTAGATCCTTCGCGAAAACAAATTTGCTTCTTTCGTCTTTACATCTCTTACCAGTTGAAGGTAAAATATTAATTATAAGAATTTCATGACCGATTCGCTGGTAGCTTAAGTGTGGCGTAATGGTGTAATCTTAGTCATTCATAAGCAGCAACAAATTTGTTTCTTTTTGGCTACAAAATTTTATGAAATCATTTCAAAAGGTGTAATAAACTCACATGTTGAATATTTTTCTTTCTACAAAAACAAGTAAACCTTTTGCATTCTTATCCTTCCCACCATCACATCCACCAATAATAAACCAGAAGTTTTACTATTGGTGGACAAGAAGGGTCGGAGCAATGATAGGACTTTGCGTCATAGAAGGACTGGAGTTCGGTATCTCGGCACCGATCTGGGACTGTTGCAAGACTCCTATTCCCAGCAGAGTTTATTGGTAGCACCTTGAGAGTATCTGGGCTGACGCGGCAATTATCGCGGTATCCTTCAGCGGGACGTGACACTTCAGGAGTGCACAAAGGAAATTGCAATCCGGGCGGTTATTACCGTAGTCCCCGTCCGGCGCGGAGACGGCGGGCGAATGTAGAGCGATGGTATCACGAGGTGAGGCCGTTCCTATAAAGATAAATTACCCCCTCCTGATAAATAAGAGTTGATTTGTACCTGTGATAAAGTCGATTAATAATAGCGATACTCGATAATGCAATTAGGGCCGGCGAAGAATGCTGTCCCAGTGATCCAGTTGTGTAGGGCTGAGCAGCAAACCGTGGAGACTATGGTGATGTCGCTTTCACTGTTAGTCCACGGAGTTGAGTAACATCGGCGCTGCTTGGCTGGGCAGGTGTTCCGTGATGTAAGGTGTCTGAGTGTGATCACACGTGTGGGTTACACTCAGTTCTCGACTCTTCGTCACCAGAGCAGTCGCCACGACTATGTCTTCAGCCCTAAGTTATTACAGAATGGTGATCCCGGAGATCCAGTTGTGTAGGGCTGAGCAGCAAACCGTGGAGACTATGGTGATGTCGCTTTCACTGTTAGTCCACGGAGTTGAGTAACATCGGCGCTGCTTGGCTGGGCAGGTGTTCCGTGATGTAAGGTGTCTAAGTGTGATCACACGTGTGGGTTACACTCAGTTCTCGATTCTTCGTCACCAGAGCAGTCGCCACGACTCTGACTTCAGCCCTAAGTTATTACAGAATGGTGATCCCGGAGATCCAGTTGTGTAGGGCTGAGCAGCAAACCTTGGAGACTATGGTGATGTCGCTTTCACTGTTAGTCCACGGAGTTGAGTAACATCGGCGCTGCTTGGCTGGGCAGGTGTTCCGTGATGTAAGGTGTCTGAGTGTGATCACACGTGTGGGTTACACTCAGTTCTCGACTCTTCGTCACCAGAGCAGTCGCCACGACTCTGACTTCAGCCCTAAGTTATTACAGAATGGTGATCCCGGAGATCCAGTTGTGTAGGGCTGAGCAGCAAACCGTGGAGACTATGGTGATGTCGCTTTCACTGTTAGTCCACGGAGTTGAGTAACATCGGCGCTGCTTGGCTGGGCAGGTGTTCCGTGATGTAAGGTGTCTGAGTGTGATCACACGTGTGGGTTACACTCAGTTCTCGACTCTTCGTCACCAGAGCAGTCGCCACGACTCTGACTTCAGCCCTAAGTTATTTCAGTGAGTGTTTCAGAAGGTATTACTTATGATAAAAGTCAAATCTAGAGGAAAACTCATACTATTATAGAGTTAAATAACAAAGAAGCAGCAGTATCGGAAGGATTGTTTGGATATCTTCATTACAGACACGATCTGCAGCATCCATATCTGCTACAATGAAGATAACAGTGGATGAATGAACAACTGGATTACCTATATTGCCGAAAATCTCATTTGTGGAGTTCAAAAAAATTAAATACATTTGAGAATGCAATATGGTGTATTACTAAATGGCCTTACTCCTTTTAACTTTCTAACAGCAGAAGTTCAGGAAGGTTGCTCGAAAAGTATTCTTGTTCTTTAGGTCTTTCGGAGGTAAGAACTTAGTTGATAGACGAACATACAACAGGGCCATGATTTGGAATTTCTGCTTCTAGAGTTCACATTAGAGAAGACCTTTGTTATGATTCAGTTCCATGGTTAAATGGACTAACTGTTTGGTGTTCATCTCATATTAATATCAAGTCCATAGAAGTTATCAGTGTCGTAACTAAAACCTTGGTTTTCGAGGGATACTAGTAGCTGGGAAAACTTACAGCAGGCTCTTCATCTCATAGTATTTTGGCTCAGCGTTAGCGAAGCCTATCATGGGCTGGGAAATATTAATTTCTATGTGTCGGACTGTCTTTTGCCTAATATCTCGAAAACGAACACATGTAGCTAGCTATAGACTTGAAATTTTGCATGTACCTTCATGTCTTTATAGGAAAATCGAGCTCGATCATAGTTCATGTCGCTCCATAGGATTTGGCCAAGCATTAGTAAACTTTTTCACATTGGTCTTAAGGGTAACCATGATGGTAACAAGAAAATCCTAAAATAAATAAATTTGTTAATAAACTTGATTACAATAATAAGAAATATTAACATGCGATACAACATAACTAAAGAAGCCTATTAGACGACAAGTGGCGTGACGCACTCTTACAATGTATTTATGAGAGTTACTTCTAACTTTTAAAGAATGTACTTGATATGGAAGTGTGATGTTGCTAAACGATGTTACTCATTGGTCTCGTTAGGTGTGAGGGGTGTAAGCCGAACCTCAGTTATACAATTTTACAGTTTTATCAAGGTTTTAAAATTTATACTGTAGCTCTTGATATCAAAATGTTAAACCTTTAGTCTGAAAGGGCCTCCCTCCCTCCCTTTTACACAAATTACGGTAATGTTAGCTGAAAATCGGCGGCTAAACAAAGGATAAAGGAAGATAATCCTGCGCTCATCAATGTTTAGTTGGCTACGGTTTTGTAATCGCAGGTCTAATCATCTCTTGCAGCGATGCGTTCTCCCCTTTGTCTGTCCTTTTGCCTTTGATGTCGGCTAATTTATTTGTCTGTCTTTCGTTGGTTCGTCCCCGATCCACATCTCAAATTATAAGGGTTGCTTCCAACTGGGACGTACATTGAATTGCCCATTTTACGGCAGTTTAAATTGCCACGAGGTGAATCACTTCTTTGCCTTTTTTGACCTAATGTACTAGATTTTCAACTATAACAATTACTTTTCTGTCTCATTTGCAACACATACCGTCTTTAACGTAAACAATCTTACTTCGTACTTGTAAGGTAGTTGAAGACCCCAACCCTGTAAAATTAAATACAGATCTCTAATTCTTCAAAAGTTTATTGTAATTGATTTCTAGGTATTTATAATTTTAGATGTTACATATTTTACAATGTAGGAATACACCACACCGCGTGTCGCCTAACGAGACTCGCCGAGGTTGCATGTGTAATCTTAATCTGTAGTTCATTTCTTTAGGTTACATGTGTTACTAATTAACCCATGTGTTAAATCACCATAGTATTGTACCTTTTTTTCTCATTTAATCCTCAGCGTTAGCTATGCCGGCTTCGATGTTCACTGGTTTTTATTGTCAAAGTACACTCACTGTATCATGTCTGTACATGATTGGACTTCCCCGGAATTTGAACCCATTATCTCTCGGTTAGAGAGCCGAGACTATAACAATTTATCTATGGAGGAGGACTGATTATACCTACTTAGATGGTTTACATATTTCTTTATTTTACGATCTTCTAGTAGTCACCATAGTTGTCCATAAGAACAATTAAAAAATTATCGCTGACGCTCGGCCATATAGTATGGGATGACATGCACCATTAAGGAGCTCTGTGTTGCTTACATAAAGATGTTAAGGTTAGTGAATAATTACCTTAAGTTGGAAATGTACAAGTACAAAGTAGAAAATATCTACTTATACAAAACTTTATGCAAAATGTTAAATCTATGGGTCAGTTCGTTCTTGAGGTACGTATCGCACGGACAGACAGACAGACAGACAGAAAGGAAATTACAGCGCTTCCAGTGATAGGCTTTGCCGTTGTTCAACTCTGTGAAAAGTAGAACATTAATTTTAAACAAGGTAAAACAGTTATGGTAGTGGTAGAAAAATTGCGACTAGAATTTCATTAAATTCTACAGAAATTCATTTATTCTCAGTACGTTGTTAGCTAGAAAGTACTTTTTACGACGCAACATAGCGTATTAACCAAAGCTTTGTCATCCTTCCAGTCAAGTGAATAACTTTACTTAGTGTCTGATCATATCTGTATTGAAGGGAGGAAGTGGCAGACAGACTGTTACACCTGTGAATTGGTCAGTTTACGTCAGCGTGACCTTTGAGTTGTTGAGCACGAATGGGGGCCGACAGTAGATCTGCTGAGATAGGTGTGGTACCGGACGGAGCAGGTCACCTACAGTGGCTCCGACACCTGTTATCCACATATCTTGATATGTCGGTTGGTTAGCATTTCCCGGTGAAAGTGGCTCTGTGCAACATTTCAAATCACAACTTAGATAACAACTCCGGGGCTGCCAAAATATTCCAAGCGGCATTCCGGTTTGATTGCAGATACGGGAGTTCCGGAATTTCTGTAAGCTTCTTTGTAAACCCGAGCCTCAGCTGTTTTATTTGTGGTAAAAAGTTTCCTGCCGTGTATTCTTTTATCTTGAGCATTCTTTTCTTCTCTATATTACACCCGTTGTTCTCTCAATAGTCTTCTTTATTATATAGGGGCTGTCTACGTATTTTTTTCTTTATTGGAAAAGTAAAGGTTTTCTATTCAGATACATTATTGTAATTGTATGTTTCTAACTTAATGAATGAATTCATCACAGACCATAAAAATATGAATAAGCTTCTTTGTAAACCCGAGCCTCAGCTGTTTTATTTGCGGTAAAAAGTTTCCTGCCGTTTATTCTTTTATCTTCAGCATTCTTTTCTTCTCTATATTACACCCGTTGTTCTTCCAATAGTCTTCTTTATTATACAGGGGCTGTCTACGGATTTTGTTCTTTACTGGAGAAGTAAAGATACATTATTGTAATTGTATTTTTCTAACTTAATGTATAAATTCATCACCAACCATAATAATGTATGAATAAAGCTTCTTTGTAAACCCAAGCCTCAGCTGTTTTATTTGTGGTAAAACGTTTCCTGCCGTTTATTCTTTTATCTTGAGAATTCTTCTCTTCTCTATATTACACCCGTTGTTCTTTCAATATTCTTTACTATGCAGGGACTGTCTACGTATCTTATTCATTATTGGAGAAGTAAATGTTATCTTCTCTGATAATTCTTGTAATTGTATTTTCAAATTAATGCATTCAATCATTACCTACCCAGTCTGAATAATGTCATAAATGAAGTAGCTTCACACACACGTTATCTCCACTTTCTTAATTTGCAATGACGTAACTTACGAAACTAAAGCGTGTATAAAATTTTGTTAAATAAAGAACGAAATAAATCATTTTTATCAAGAATATAGAAGTGTGTATTCCATGTTTGTTATTGACGATGGGTGGTTGGAAAGGGAAGTAATATTACGGACATCGTGAAGTGTAAATAGTCCATACTTCAGTCAAGTTATTTTTGGTACACTTAACGTGGCGCATGTCCTTAACATTCAACTGTCTATTGTTTGTTTATCCAAGTATGGCATTTCTTCCAATGCGTTCATTAAGTCCGATGACAATGTAATAGCTTCCCATGTATAATCATAATTTACCCTTAGAGCCAAGGCTAACAGGGTCGTTTTCTGTCAAATGAGTGATGAATGATGTCAAATTGGCATCAGACTTGTAAATTGCCAATGGCGTGCTGTTCTGATTTTCCTTCCAATTTCATAAAATAAGGGTCTTTTTTGCTACCCCGCACTCAATCACCCTAACGTTTCTATATTATTTCTATTTCCGAAACGATTGCTCTCATAGGAATTTGTGATCTAGAATTTTATTCTGTACGTGATACGCATCTCGAGGGATTTTTGATCTCGTCGCCATTTGTGCGTGGCAACATTAGTTGCATATAAAAGACCGTAAGGTTTGATCTGTGCTAAAAATAGACCCCAACATTGTTTTTTAAATAATACCATTAAATGTTTTTGCATATAAATTATTGGTTTCCTGTAGTCGATCCCATTAATTTTCGTTGTTGATGTAAATCTGTGAGTATATTTGTGAAATGACTGTTGCACAAGGCAATCATACGTGGATATTCCTCGCCTCTTATTCTGAGACCCCGAGGATTATAGTGTAGCGGCCCGCAAGGGTGTAGCGGTTCTACTAACCGCTTTCACAAGTGTAGGCTATATCTGCCACTAATCGCAGTTTTGTGGCGGCAGCAGCCCTCGGTTATGTAAATAGCTTTCACCAGCACGGTGTCCGGTTGCACAATACTCGCCGAGCTGATACTCGCAAATCGTTCTCTGTCAAGGCCGAGTATTATCTGTCTGAACCCGCGCTCACTTGATTCGCTCCATCTTTTATTTATGTGTTCCCGGCCGGACTAATTGAATAAATTGCCGCGATATTATAACGTGTGTACTGTGCGCGATTTACGGCACCGGGACCGTTACTCGCCGCGGTTCAGTTGACTTTTTACGCGTGCGCCGCGCCGCACGAGTTTCACGCACCATGAACAGTGTTGATGATTACGTTACCGGCGGCGTTACAGTTGCGACGTGGACGATCGTTGGAGATGCCCGAGCGGCTGTCTCACACTCATACCGTAACAGCTGCGGCTGTTGTCTCACATTGTCAATCGCACAAGTAGTCTCAAACAGAAACTCGCCGAAGCGGCTGTCTCACACTCATACCGTAACGGCTGCGGCTGTTGTCTCACATTGTCAATCGCACAAGTAGTCTCAAACTGAAACTCGCCGAAACGGCTGTCTCACACTCATACCGTAACGGCTCGCACATGCTCACACTCATACCGTAACGGCTGCGGCTGTTGTCTCACTTGTCAATCGCATAGTCTCAAACTGAAACTCGCCGAAACGGCTGTCTCACACTCATACCGACTTGTTAATCGCACATGTAGTCTCAAACTGAAACTCGCCGAAACGGCTGTCTCACACTCATACCGTAACGGCTGCGGCTGTTGTCTCACTTGTTAATCGCACATGTAGTCTCAAACTGAAACTCGCCGAAACGGCTGTCTCACACTCATACCGTAACGGCTGCGGCTGTTGTCTCTCTTGTCAATCGCACAAGTAGTCTCAAACTGAAACTCGCCGAAACGGCTGTCTCACACTCATACCGTGTAACAGCTACGGTTGTTGTGTCACTTGTCAATCGCACAAGTAGTCTCAAACTGAAACTCGCTTAAGCGGCTGGCTCACACTCATTCCGTGTAACAGCTACGGTTGTTGTGTCACTTGTCAATCGCACAAGTAGTCTCAAACTGAAACTCGCTTAAGCGGCTGGCTCACACTCATTCCGTGTAACAGCTACGGTTGTTGTGTCACTTGTCAATCGCACAAGTAGTCTCAAACTGAAACTCGCTTAAGCGGCTGGCTCACACTCATTCCGTGTAACAGCTACGGTTGTTGTGTGTCACTTGTCAATCGCACAAGTAGTCTCAAACTGAAACTCGCTTAAGCGGCTGGCTCACACTCATTCCGTGTAACAGCTACGGTTGTTGTGTCACTTGTCAATCGCACACGTAGTCTCAAAATGAAACTCGCTTAAGCGGCTGGCTCACACTCATTCCGTGTAACAGCTACGGTTGTTGTCTCACATTGTCAATCGCACACGTAGTCTCAAACTGAAACTCGCTTAAGCGGCTGGCTCACACTCATTCCGTGTAACAGCTACGGTTGTTGTGTCACTTGTCAATCGCACACGTAGTCTCAAAATGAAACTCGCTTAAGCGGCTGGCTCACACTCATTCCGTGTAACAGCTACGGTTGTTGTCTCACATTGTCAATCGCACACGTAGTCTCAAACTGAAACTCGCTTAAGCGGCTGGCTCACACTCATTCCGTGTAACAGCTACGGTTGTTGTGTCACTTGTCAATCGCACACGTAGTCTCAAACTGAAACTCGCTTAAGCGGCTGGCTCACACTCATTCCGTGTAACAGCTACGGTTGTTGTCTCACATTGTCAATCGCACACGTAGTCTCAAACTGAAACTCGCTTAAGCGGCTGGCTCACACTCATTCCGTGTAACAGCTACGGTTGTTGTGTCACTTGTCAATCGCACACGTAGTCTCAAAATGAAACTCGCTTAAGCGGCTGGCTCACACTCATTCCGTGTAACAGCTACGGTTGTTGTCTCACATTGTCAATCGCACAATTAGTAGGCTCAATCTGAAACTCGCCGGAGCGGCTGTCTTACATTGCCGATTGCAGCAGTAGTCTCAAACTTAAAAGCGTTTGTCTCAGGCACAGTATCTGAAGCGGCTGTCTAACACAAAAAACGCTGATGTGGCTCTTTCAGGCACTAAATGAAGCGCCTATCGATACGATTTTTCTATGAATTTTTATCTGACCTAAAAGTACTCTAATTTCATTCCAACAAATAAACATCTATTAACTGTACAAGCACCAATATCAACCATTCAATACCAATTGTTAGTCTTTGCATTGGCTCTGGACATAAAAGAGAGATGTTTCCAACTTCGGATCAAGAAAAATAAATTTAAAGCGGAATCTCGCCACAGCAAACAAAGCAAGGGCCAGACAGGCAGCTAGCTGATTCAGCATGAAACTTGACAGCTTTACCTTTCAGACTGCTTCTGGACTTCTTTATTCTGACAGTCCTGTCCACACTTTAGAGATAAACACTATTTTCCTAGGATTTACTGCCACAATAAATAACAAAATCAATATTTAACCGTTCAACATTCCATGTTTGTATGCTTGAGTGTATCTGATTGTTCAAAACATTACGTAACAGATGAATGACATAAAATGACTGAGAGGAGATAAAACTAATTGTGTCCGGTCTTATCAATTCTGATGTTTTGTATATCCAATACTAATAACTCACCAGGCTATGCGATCGTCGCGTTTATTTTTAACGTGTTAGCAGCACGTAGCCTACTCTTGTAATTTGTAGTGTTACGAGTAAATATTATTTGATTTGATAGAGATTTAGATGTACCCCCTTCGATTGCCAACTGTTTTGATTTAAAAAAAGTAATTCGAAAATCTATAATTGTAAACAATATTATTACCCAGTGAGTAAAACCTTAAAAAATATTACATACATTTTGAAATCTCTCAATATTAGTATTTTTTTTTATAAGTTATTAAAATTTTCAAAAACACATTGATTCGAGTTACAAGTTAATCTCTTTTATAAAAGGTTGTTATTTGCTTTTTTAACTCTCAAATAATATAATGTGTTTATTTGTATTTAGAATAGAACTAGTTAATTTATGTTTACAGTATTGTATTTTTTAACGTAACTTAAACGTCGATTATATTTTTAAAATTTGCTACGGTGTTTTATAAGCAAAGTTTGAATATGCCATGCATTAATCTGTAGCAATAAATTAATGTTGAAAGTTAGGTGTTGAAGTCGTGAAATGTTTAGTGAATTCTAGGTAGATTTCTATGCAAAATCAGCTTATTTACATTTTGAGACATTCTGACTGTTTTCAAGTTATAAGCAACAAAACGAAAGTCCCCCGTGAAATCACGCGTTTTTTCTCCCCTCCTGAAGTTTTCACGTTTAAATTTAGGTGGAAAACTCGTATTCCACGTCTTTATACTTTACCCAAACATTTCATTAACCTTTTTAATTGTATCCAGATACACCCCAAAGTTTTACTGCTGAACTACCGTGTGTGTTTTTCTCAAACAATTTGAATAAAATTTATATAACCTCATTGTGTCTCAAAACACCACTGAATATGGCATAGTTTTCGCTAATATGAACCTTACATTTTAAAGTCTGATGTCTGTTTTCGAGTTTCAAAAGCTAGTTTTTTATTTGTAAAGGAGCATAAGCAACAATACAATACAAACAGTATTTTTATCTTTTGTAAGTACTAAAATCAGTAGAATGAATGTGTTTTCAGTAAAATGTGTTGTTCTTTTCTTTAACTGTGTCCAAAAATAATTGGGTTACTCTTCATCTTGCACTATGTTTCCGTAATTTTTATATTAAACTAGACAAAACCTGCTTCACACGCAGTGCCGTTGTTGTGTAAGAGATATTGTCCATTCGGCGGAATTCATGTGCTATAAATCTTGAACAATCAATCAATCAATCAGATTTTTATTTACCGGAAACATTCTATAATGCATGGCAAAAGTCAACTTTTTTACTTGCTAGAATTTTGTCATACACCCCACAATAGATCTCATTCAGACATACAATTTACTAATTTACATACATCCATTCATTCGCCAATGATTCCCACTTCCCAGCGACGGGTTCAGTCAGTCTTTTTAATTGGTGGTCTCCCAATCATATGCCAAAAACTCGTCTACATTATAAAGTGCTTGTGACACTAAAAAGCGTTTGAAACGAGTTTTTTAACACCTTGGGCGTTGGAGCGTTTTTTATTGAATTGGTAAATTTGTTGACGAAATGAAACACCCGCCTGTGAAGGCAAGCGTTCATAAACTACCGTTCTGTGTCTACCAGTTCGGTAGTTATCTCTGCCTCTAGTCTCATACGCATGTATGTCCCGGCCATTCGTCATGGTACATTTAGGCATACAAAACATAGTTGCTTCCAAGATGTAGAGACTGGGCAGCGTCAACAGTTGTAAATTTTTGAAGGCTTCCTTACACGACTCTCTAAATTTCAACAGAGCGATAATGCGGATCGCTTGTTTTTTGCAGCTTGAACACTCTCATAAAATTGATTGTTTGCACAAGCTCCCCCCACAACACCAACCCGTAAGTGAGATGGGGGGTAAATCAAGCCATAATACGCCATCATTAGAACCTGAATAGGGCAGTATTTGGCTAGAGACCTCAAAACATAAATGCCTGAGGCCAATTTGGAGCAAACGTGATCGATATGATTATTCCAAGTCAACCCTCGATCTAGGTATATTCCCAGGAATTTCGAGCAGTAGACTTCTTCCAGCATTGTGTCAGCCAACATAACAGCTGGCTCGTCATGCCTGTCTACTGATCGCAAAGCAAAATTTAGAAAATTAGACTTTGCAGAATTTTGTCTTAAGATTGAGGCTGTTGAAATGTTGGACGCAGTTGTTGATCTCAATAAAGCTCTGCTGTTCCAGAATCAATTTTGATTTGCTAGTGAAACAGAGAGTCGTGTCATCAGCATACTGCACAAGTTTTCCGTGCAGAAGTGATGAACCTACGTCATTGACATAGATCAGGAAGAGAATTGGACTGAGAATTGAGCCCTGTGGGACACCATAGCTCAGGTGAATTGGTTCAGATAATTTGTTTTGCGATCTGGACAATTTGGGTTTCTGTGGCTTAAAAAATGACCTGAGCCACTGGAGAGGCACGCCTCGAATGCCATGAGTTTCAAGTTTGTCAAGCATTGTAACATGGTCAAACGCAGTCGAATGCTTTCGATAAGTCTAGGAACACACTTAATGTGGGATCCCGACGTTTCTAGCCCCTCTACAACCCTATCGACTAGACGTACAACTGCGTCTATTGTCGACTTACCCTTCCTGAAGCCAAACTGGTCTTCAGATAGCTGGTTGTGCTTATTTAAAAATTGAAGCATTCTTACCAAGAAAAGTTTTTTCGAATATTTTGCTCAAAACTGGCAAAATTGAGACAGGAGGCCGGTAATTTGTGTGGGGAGTGGGGATCATCTTTTCTTAAAAATCGGGCTCACTTTCGCGGTTTTTAGGAGTGAGGGGAAAACTCCTTGTTCAAAAGAGAAATTTACTAATTGGGTTAAAGGTTTCACAATATGCTTTGAACATGTTTTTATTAGCCACATCGACATTAAATTTAAATCATTTGATTTTTTGGCTGGGAGCTGCTGAATTATTTTTTTCAAGCTCTTCCTCAACGACAGGTGCCAGTGCCATGGAGGCTACTGGACACTGTCTCCGTCTTGGGATTCCCTTGTGGCGGTGATGGGCAAGGGCCTTGCTCACAAGCAACAGATCCAAAGAATCTCTGTTAAGCCTATTCGCAACCTCAACCGCATCCTCCACAAGTCTGTCACCATTTTTTAATTTTATTTGATTGTTTGCATGATTTGTTTTTATTGTTGATGATGTTCCAAGCAGTTTTAGAAATATTTTTTGAAAATATAATTGATTTAGAAACATCATATGCCTTTGCCGCCTGGATCACTTTTCTGTAAATTAGTTTGTAATTTCGAAAAAAAACCGTTTGAATTCTTCATTGTGTGATGTTTTCTGAATTTTCTGAGAAAAACTTTAGTTTTTCTCTAGAAATAAAATTCCTGTAGTAATCCATTTGTTGTTTACCGTTTTGGAACAAACTTGTATGGTTTTTGAGAGGACAGTACATGTTAAACATGAAAGTTTAGTGTATCACTAAACATTTTAAAATGCTGTTCTACCGAAAGATTTGATTCTTGGAATTTCCAATCTTCTTTGGAAAGGGAAGTGTTGAGGAGAGCGATGTTTCCTGGCCTTAAGTCTCTTATTGTTTTTAGTGATTTTGGGCTCCCTCTCGATTTTACTACTCCACTAATAATAGCCTCTTGGCCATAGTGGTCCGAGATAGCTGTATTGACCACGGACACTGCGACACTTGGGAGATTAGATATGATATTGTCGATTGTAGACTGTGTAGACTGTGTCACACGCGTTGGGCGTTTTGACCAACAACTCAAGGTCGAATGATCTTAAACAAGTCGACAAATCGTTTTGGTGGAAGGGTGATTAGTGTCCATCATCGCATTGATGTTAAAATCGCCCATTAGGATATAATAACCCTGTTCATGGTTAGTTAAATCCATCAGTAGGCTTCAAAATTTGTGTAAAGAAATTTTCCTCATTGCCATTGGGAGACCTGTAGATTGCGATGACGGTAAATTTTGATCTGTTCGAATTGAATTTTATCCCAACTGCTTCAAAGTCTTTTTCCTATAGTTTTGACAAGTGAAAAGGGGAGAAAATGAATAATTTTTGTTTGACAAAAATGGCGACTCCTCCTCCTTTGGAAAGTTGTCGGCAATATGAATTAGCCAATGTGAAATTTGGAATTTGGCATAGGTCGATGTTCTTGTCATTTAAAACCGTTCTCAGTTACAACAAGTACATCTGTTTTCGTTTCTTCACACATCAATTGAATTTCGTCAAGCTTGTTAGTGGCAGATTGGGCATTTTGGTGAAGCAGTCGGATTTGAACCTGATTGAGAAATTTGGAATTCGTCTGTATTTGTTGACACAAGAACAAGACACGAATAACATGTCTTAAAGTTACGTAATCGCCTAGTGAACATCCAAGTTGTATTTCCTTACTTACCCAGGGTCGGGTATTATACAGGATATTACAGTTTTTACCGCTCGCAGCAATAACATGAAGGACGGAGTTGTGGTGTGTGTTACGCCGGAGTTGTCGAGCGCTTCTCTCCACAAACACAAGGACTGGGAATACAGAATGAGACGGTAAAGTGAAGACACTCTCCGTAACACAAATATTCCTTGAGCAAAGCTCCGATTGTGTAACCAAACCAGGTTTGTTTCAAACGCATCGTTCGACATCGGTACCAATTGTCTGATAATACTCAGGGTTTTAGTGCTTTTTGGAGTGAGGGCTATTCGTTCCAATATAGTAACTTATGGAAAGGAGTGGTTTTAAGGCGATGAATACTTTTTTCCAGTGTCCTGGGAGCAATTTACAGAAGTAATTCAGCAAAACTGCGCCGTGTACGGTAGAAATTGAAGTGGTGGAGTTGACGCAGATCGCTACCGTGTATTCGTGTGATTTAGCTGAGAGTACCGGCGTGGTGGCGGTCCCCGAACAATAGGACACTAGGTGGTGATTGTGTCTAAATGTGATATCGAGGCAGGAGACACGACCGGGCCGGGCCAGGGGTGAGAGAGGGCGAGCGGAGCACAGAGTGGAGCGTGGAGAGCGGGCGACAACCTGGCATCGATCCACCCCCACCCCCACCCTTACAGTCTACTCACGGTCTACCCTTCCCTACACAGTCTACTGCTACAATTAAACAACAAAATACCACCGACTCTTGCTTACTATTGACCTACTTTTATTCTTTTCTGTGCTTACATGCACTTTCCCTGCGAACACGTGGAGGCGTCTGTGTCTCCTCGCAGGATTGTTAACCCGCAGCGATTCTGTATTCATTTACTTAAATAATTACGCCCGAAGGAGTAATCTTTCCATTAATTATCGTTCGGTTTGAATGGTGTTAGAGGGTGCCTGGGTGGAGAGGGGGAGGGGTGCCCACCTGAGCGATCCTTGATGAAAGGTGCGCTCTCGCCGAGCTGGCTTTGACTTCAGTTCTAATTGGAAGAATTTTTAATAAAATAGTGCTCTGATATAGAAAAGAGGTGCTTGAATAAACAGCGCTAACGATTCTGATAGTTTTCGGTCTGTGTGATTTTTAAATTCAAAACACTTCACCTCTTAATGTTAAACTGCAGCAGCAGAAATATGACGGTTTAAACAGTCGAACGCTTTGATTACGAAAGTAATTTAAAATACGTTTTCTGTTCATACCGCTTGTTACAAAATTTAAGGTTGAGTTCGGATTCTTTGACGAATCCTTCTAACTGTACGAGTTATATGTTACTGCAAACAGAAATGTTTGGATCGAACATCGGTGAGTCGATATAGTAAAGGAAACCCTGCAGGGAAGTGGAATTTAAATCAATGGCACAACAAAGTTGTTCAGATGTAATCTCCTGAAATTCGATTAATCTGATGTTGCAATAAAACGAGATAACCTTCAAGTGATTGTGTAAGCTTGAACGGTAAAGCTCTAGTACTTGCAGTGATGCCAGACAATCTGTATTTACTGTTACATTATAAGTTGGAAGTAACGGGTACAAACAATTTACAGCAGCTTTCGCAAGAGGCGTTTCCCAACATGGAAAATTAGTCATTGTTGTCAGTAGCTAAATTACTTATAAGTCATTTCCGATTACAATTTCAATTCGATTTGTTTAGTATAACATCATTTTTTTAAATCTTAGAATAAACAGCCAACAAATAGATTTATGTAGGTAATATAAAATATTTCCACCACTTGTTAAATATTTTTGACGCTATATTTTCATAAATCAAAATAAAAGCATATTTTACATTTTATTGTAATATTCTCCTTCTTACCGGAGGTTTGCGAGGTGAAATGGGCCGAGAAAAGGAGAAAACCTCTCGTGTAGTACTTCTCGAGACCGTGCTCCCCCAGCCTGTGGAAGGAGAAAAATCAATGCGTCGCTTTGGAGAAAAAAGTGTCTTTCGTCACAGTCTAAACTAAGCAAAGTGAGAACCGTAAACTTCAAATAGTAATGCCTTTTTATGTACAGAAATTTATTTTATTTTCGGAGAAGTACAGAACGATTGCTGAATGAAACCGGCATAATTGCTCTTAGTAGGAGAGAATAACGCTGTACCGGGCCTATGTTCGGTGGCGTGAACCTGAACGCAAAGTGCATGCAGCACACATAGCCTGTAGCCTCTGAGGCGTATTCGAGTGCCATACGGAGCGGCGGTGTGCGACTGTGAGATTCACACCCGCACTCACACTCACCCTCCTCACACCCCCTCGAGAGCTTTCCAATGTTATATCTCGACCTCACTTTGCACTCTGATTGAACTTATTTAAACGTCGGGGATCCCAACGGTCAATCTATAGTAAGTGTTCCCACCGATGTTAACCGGTGGAGAGATCGTTCTATCTGTTTCACGACCGGCTGTGTACAGATGAACTATTTAGTTAGCAGTTCCCGCCTGTGTGAGCGTGGTGGACAGATAGGATCTCCCGCCAGGCCGGGGCGCGGTTCACACACGAGGCTGGCGGCTCACTTTCACCTCTGTACATATACTATAGATATGTATTAATCGCTCTATTAATTACTCCGTGCGGCGGCCGGGCGAGGTGTGTGATGATGCAAATGTCGACTGCCGGAGCGCCGCGCCGCGCCTGTGTTGCAGCGCTATCTGTGATCCTCCCAGATAACACCAGCTGTTTTATGCCTCCAAATATGTAAAACCGGACAACTCCCATATCGTGTAGATGGCAGATAGGCCCTCTCTCTCACCCTAATTGGATTATTAGACCGTTTATTTCTAGTGTTGCTCGATTCATATATTGTTGCAGATAGCATCGACAAACCGTAAGCTGCACGGTGCTACCTCCTTGGCCCCGTTCGGACGCGACGCTCGCAATTAACAGGTATTTGTTTACCTTTTTTGTGCGTCGGACCCGTGAAGCCGTGTGGGCCATCGTGTACGAGAGGTTCCCACGACGACACCTGTGAAACACTCGCTAGTGAAACACGGGTGTACGAGGGTACGACCCACCCAGAGATCGCACTCCGTCGATTAGCTGCACTGGAAAGTGGTTCTGTCCTTGAGAAGTCGCGATATCATCTGCAAATTTTCGTCTTTTGATTGGGAAGGAGTTTGCACAGCGAGCCTCGTGCCTCAAAGGCGCTCGACACAATGTCACTGTTTAAATAATCCGAAGTAGCTATAGGAAATCTGCAGATAATCCGCCACGTCAGTGTTGAACCTGACGTAAGAATCATCGGAAGCACAATTAAAGAAGGGCGGCCCGCGATAAGGGTCTTGAAGGGCTAATGTTTGCTGAACGGAGGAGCGGCTGAAAGAGATCCCAAGTCATAGATAGCGGTCAACTCAAGCCACATATGAAAGGTAAGTCCTTGGGCGTGAAAAGGAAGCAATTAAAAGTGAAAAAGATATGTGGAACCCCGTCTTGAGCTTAGCTTGTCAATACACTTTGTGGATGAAGAAATGTGGTCCTCGAGTTGATCTAAACACTAGGGCAATAGATGAACTCCATTGTGTGCATCTGTGCACTGCATTTGGTGAAGGGTAGATCTAGTGTTTACAGTTGATTCATGGCGGTTTCTTCGATTTTTCTTAAAATACTAGTTTACAGTTATCCTGAGTGGTTAAGAAATTTTTCGTTGTTTTGTACTTCGATTATACGCATAAACTATAAAATAAATATTATCTGCGTGTTTTATAGTATTTTTTAAAAAGTTCGGGATCTGTGTGTGGTGGTATTATTGGGCTATAAGATATTATTTTGTATATATATTTGGTATCAATCGAAAAGTATTATACTCTAGATGTGCCTTATGTGGATTTGAAATGCATCCGACTTCAGGTTCCTGCCACGGGTTTCTAAAGTTCCTACCGAAGTTAATCTTATGGTAGAACTTTCTTTAGTTCAAACCGATTACTAAAAAACACATGTATTGTTTAGCTAGTTATTCTCGATCCATTCATCTCTATTCAGTGAGAATAGTTACTTTTATTCAAATGTGGATATTTTAAGTATGCCTACATGTGTAACACTAATGTGTATTATCGAGTGAAGTCGTTAATACAACCACTGCGAGAACGGTGAATGAAACCGAGTAACTTCTATAAAGGCGCGAGTTGTGACAGTATTTTACCATCATTAACGTGTATGACGTGGATGTAGATGACAAACGACAAAGGCAGGGCAGACCCTCCCCACTACTCGAGCCCAAGGGCGCCCGACATTAGTTCGGCCAGCCTCCCTTAATCATCCCCGCACTTTTTGCCGTCAGCCCCGCGGCCGAGCGTTTAGATGACGGTCTAAATGTAAACCTACCGGCGTAAACGGATCGAACAACTTTTTTATTATTTTAATCGACTAAGTCGGTGTCTGTTGGCGCTATAAATAAAAGCGGAGGGTTTGAGAGCGTTTCGTGAAAATTACAACGGTCCCTTGTAAAATCAATACGGGAACACGGCGCCGCAGCCGCTCCATTGTGGGCCGACACCGCGCCGTGCTAAACTTGTTTGTCGAGCAATCAGTGATTAGTTTATGTGTTGTGTTTACACTTTAATATATGTAATGTTGACATAACTTTGCGCAGTTATTGTTGTAGCAGCAGATTAATGGGTCCGGGACGTGGGCCGGAGCGACGAGGGCTGCAGTGCTGTCGGGAGTGCGCGCCACTAAAAGGGTTCCCCTGCCTCTGAATAATGTATTCACTGGAAAAACAGCGATTACCCTTGTATTGTTGGACTCTACACGTAGCTGACAGAGCACAGTCCGTGATTACATTGGTTGTGTTAATAAAAGAACTCATTCTCTGGTTGAATTTCCATTCCTGTCGTCGCCATTGCTCAGACCACACTGTGCTTTATGACAAATAGATAGGTTTAAATGTTTTTATCCACTATAACAGTCACTGAACTACATAATAATAATTATTATGATATGTAGCGTATGAAAAGTTTGGAGCGTATGTAGATTTGAATCAAGCAGCACGCCAGAATAAGTCCAGTGTATTATATCCAAACTTGGCTGATATTAATTTGGTTTATTGCTTTGAATTAATGAACAGTATATTTATTCACATAAAACATCTATGTAACTAAAGTATATTGCTATTATCCATAGAATGCTAAATGCAACTTGAATTTCAATACTAAAAAAAGCCCCTTCTCTCTGTACAGAGTGGAAATAACCGAACCATTCGCTTAACTTTTTTAATAACGAAAATTAAATCAAAATCTTTGAGAGAAGTTCATTAGACATCTTAAGTATTTGCTTTCAAGTATTTTTTCTCGAAAAGGGAGGCGGTAGGGACAGCATTTCAAATACCAATTCCTGCCCCGTGGCCAACGAGATTAAAGTACACACAAATCTAATCTATCATTCAGAGCACATGGAAATCATTGCAGTTTTAAATACTTATTTTACTACATTGCCTTCATAACACCTTTTACCAATAATGCATTAGTTTTATGTTGATCCATTTATATTATTTAGGTGTATCCCACTGTAATAATATTATTTAAGTTCATTTGCCGTTTCAGGATTATCCCTTTGAAACTGAAAAAAGAATAGGAATTATGTAACCTATACTAAAGCCATTTACTTCTCCAGATATTCAGGATCGTTGTTCATAAAGTACTGAGTATATTGGTTTTACATTTCTGGTAACACTGGTCACTGGATCACTGGATCACTGGAATCACCTGCATGGCGTGACAAATATCAGAGCTTTAATCGACTTTGCTTTTATATTATTTAACAAAACGATACAACGAAATATCGAAAGACTCGACATAAAGTAACGAAAGTCTTTGCAGAACTGACTGCAACTAATTGACTGTAAGGGCAGCTTTGCTGTTCTTTGACCTTTTGACTCTAAAATCAGTAGAATTCCTCTTTGAACCAAGAGGAATTATATACCTAAGAACATATCTATCAAGACTTTTGCATAGATGATGGACAGAAAGACAACGACACGAAGGAGCCACTCGAGACATACAATTGAATTGCTTTTACGCGCTGAACGAATTAAAATTTACTGTTTGCTTGGGGAGAGTAGGGCTAGGTTCTTTCTATAAATTTATGTTTCTCAACATTACATTTTTGTTATAATAATACTGATGATCTTAGCAAACAGGATCAGCTGACTGAGTAACGGTGTTAGGCGAGGCAGGACACAATCACAGTCCGTTAGTAACTCATACCGAGACACGCCATGCTTGGACCGGTCAGTATGTTAAACAGTTTTCCACAAGGACCGACCTCAGCCCTTATTTATTTACAACATGTACCCGAATGCTCTCTGGAAATGAATGGTAATCGATACAAGCCCAGCTATAGTTTATTTATAGGTCCGCATTAACTGACTTGTACCATTCCCCGGTCTGCCTCAATTATTGATTAATTAAAACTTATTCGCCAGCCCAGCGGTTCGCCCAAATGTGACCCGTCATGGACCTATTCTGTGTCGAAGGCGTGGTGCGACCGTAAATACCGAGCTTGGCGTCGTTTATATGCCATCACCAGTTGCTTAATCGATTGAGAATATTTTGTTTTTTAAAGTTCACTGTCACAAAGTGATTCATTCCAATTAGAACGATCTGATAATTAAGCATGTTTTAGTTAAATAATGTGTTTAGAAACCGTAATTACTCATGCAATTTCGTAATGAATGTGTGTCGGGATAATTTATTAATATTGGACAGCTTTTGTACTTAGAAGTGAATAGGTCTTATTTTGTAACTTAGTTTTTTTTGTAATAAAACTTCTTAGGCGTACGTATACAATTTCAAAGGGTTCGCGTACATTGAGAACTCGCCAATTCAATGATATTGGTAGCTGGAAAATCTAAGAGTAATTTCGAAATCTATGTTTCCTGGGCGTTGGTCAACTTTCTGCCCGTTAAATACATGGAGTGTAAGGGATGCGGTGTTTGTCAGTCAATGTAAATATACAATATTGCACGTAATTTTACTAATGAGTTTGTACTCTTCGAGGATACATTCACAACAGTAATATAATGCTTTAACTTGGTGTCCAACACAATCTGAAGTGACCACAGATTGGAAATATCTCATGTCCCCACAAATTTCGACTTTTGTAATATATCAATACAATAATACTCTAGAATTCACTAGGTGAAGATTAGTACATACCACTTATTCGGCTATGCTGGGTCAATCTTCAGAAATGTTGTACGGAAAAATGTGTTTTAGTGTTAAAATGAACTCCGATATACCAATATTGTTTTTCTTTAGTTCGTTTAACGAGATTTTTATAGGATTTTTGTAGTGTACCTCAATATCTTAGAAGAAATCGTCAATTACATTTGCCGTAAAAATAAGAGTTCATGGTATTTTTGTGAAAAAGTAGACTCTAGTGTACTATAATATTATTTTTATATGATTAATTATACAGTAAATTAAATAATAACAATGGGTTGAGTGAGAAAATCGTGTGAACTAGACGGTATTTAATTTTTTACTTACGGTAATTGAAAGTAAAACTCATCTATTAATTTATACTTTCGTAGAAACATTCAGTTTTGCATAATGTTAGAATTCATATGAATAATATAAATAGCAGTTTGCCAATATAAAGTGTTATTAGAGTCGGCGACTGCCCCGTGCCTCTGTATTGTATCGTAGAGGCCTAATGATCGTTACACGTGAGTTGGACTCGTTATCAAATGAGGTGATATAACAATGCCAGTGATTGCCGTTTTTGCGTGGCCGCCCTCAATAAATCTCGGCCCTAATTTGTAACAACTCGGCAACAACCGCGTCGCTCCCATTAACCTTACGATACCAGGAGACCAGAGCCGTGCGACAGTTGTGTTTAACATGTCTTTCACTCAATATGAGAAATTATGGAACCCTGATCATATATTTTATGTTCTCTTCGTATATATTTTCATCTCAATCCAAGGCAACACAAGTAACACAACGCCTCTTTTTAATGATAATAATATTTACGGACATACGAAATCACAATTAATAGTATAATCTTATATAATTACTAATTAAAGTTTATTTCAATTAAGAAAATAATTTGATTTGATTATTAGATTATTAATTAACTTTTCCCACTAGAAATAATTAGTATAATTTTATATAATACGTGAATTTCTTCAAATTAATATTATTAATGATAAATTTATAAATTAATTTATAATCCTATTTTAATTTATTATTACTTTAATTGCTAATTGTATAATACTAGTCGTCTATTCATCATTACTTTGATTTGTCTTTCGGCTATCGAGGATCGATGAAGTAAATATCTAATGCACTATCACTAAACACCCCAATACCGTGTCATAAGTAAGAACACGATAATTTAAGAACACGAATACATTTACATCGTGATCAGCAATGCCATGCAGAAATTTTGTAAGCTCTTTCGTTCTTCATATGGAAATAGAAACTATATATAAGTTCTTATGCATAACAATTTACAGTTCTAGAACCCGCTTTATTCAACAGAGCGTTAACGTATCATAAGAAGAAAATATAATTATATCTTTTCAGTATTGCCACAAAGAGTTTAGTACTAAAAGAAAAAATGTTTGGGCAATACCTTTGGCTACACGCTATCGAAGCATTTACAACCTTATAATTTTATGTACTTTGCTGTATATTTTCATAAAACAGATTAGCTCACCAAGTTGCTTCATTCCTTTGTTCATCTCGCTTCATGTCTAAATCTGATTATAATCTCTAAGATGTTTGAAACAATAGAGGTATAAGCATCGAAAGGTGATTAAGATTTTTATTGTTTACATTCTGTAAGTTTCATTCACAATTAGTGAACAATAATTATCTACCAAATAAAAAAAGAAAGTGTTATTTTTTATTTGATCGTATTAAAAAAATATTCAATTATTTAATTTAGTATTTTATATATATCGTCAAACTTCTAAAGTGCCTGTGCTGTCAATGTTTGTGGCATTTTAAATGTTAACTTACACTATATGATATTTAAATTTTGATCACAAATTTTTTAAATTTTTTTTCTATACCAGTGGTATTCTAGTTGTTAGTAAACGTTTTAAGGAGGAACTGTCCAAAGCCGTTTTCAAATTTGTACTGACTTCTTTGTAGGGAGCTGCAACCTTACTCCTGCGTTACAGCGAAGGTCGCAGAGTTTTGTTATTCAAACAGTTTGAAACTAGCAAAATTAAAAATCCACCAAAAACTCGTCAGATGACTCAATTAGGCGTTTTAATTAAGAAAGCCAAGATCGCATGAGGGAAATGCTCGCATACACACCAGCCGGGCGAGGCGCCTAAACCTTGCTCGCGTGTTTCAGAGAGTCTGTTTACGTTTAGTCTCAGTCTATTTGCTCCCATTGTTGTCTCTGAACTGAGAGCTGGAGATATACGAGATGTTGACATGATTTATCACGTGGTAGCCTATCAACTGGCCGACACCATTGTTTTACATTTACACCGCTGTTTACCAGAGGATACATTCTGTTTGGACTTCACAGCTGTTTTATACTGCGGTAGCGGGGAGGCTCGACTCGGAACAGTGAACATTTTACAATAAACACTGCCCACAACACGTGCGATATTTTCAGTCAGTCTCTTAAAGCAAAGTAATGGATTTGTAACTTAAAACATATCCTTTATGTTAAGTTCATGGCCGTTTAATGTACCTTTTCTTAATACAGTAGATTAGAGAACACTTTTGATCACTCCGTGATAAATTACAGATATTGCAATTATGAAAATGTGTAGGCATGTCGCAATAAAAACGGCTGAAGATAAAAATGTGAACTTCGTACAGTATGTACATGTATTGTAGCTTCAGTGACAAGTGTTTAATTCATTGAAGACTTAATGGGAATTTATTTTGAAATTAAGTATAATTTAGGAAAATGACATGTTTTACATTTTTTCTTAACGAGACTTATCTGTAAATAAATAAAAATACATGTGACTCCCTGAAGCGAGAAGAAGGATTTCAGTTTGTAATAACATATTACTCTAAGTGCTTTCCGATTAGGGGTGAACTGACAGTTGAGGAGTGGCCATCAAAATAATGAGTCATGTCGTTAATGAGTGTCCTCTCTACCTCGCAGAAGTGTGAAAACTCATTTCCATGAGGATTACTGGGAAAAAAATGTAATCATGGATTCTAGTTGGCTATATGATTTAGATTATATTTTAGGTGAACGATAGAGCGTTCTGTTATACTCTCGAGTTTGAAACGTAACGTATAAAACATGTTACTATTTATGTAGCTGGCATTTGAGAACATACTATGAATTTCAAAATTGTTGCTTTACAGTCCTGCCATATTTCTACGACTCTTGTTTTTGTGAACATCCGTGCAATTTCGTAGCTTTTCTAATCACAACGTCGAACTCTTTGTATGAGGGACAGGGACCACTTGCAGCTAGAATTTTGATGCACTTTATAGTATTATCATTATCTAAAGTTAAGTGATTCGCTGAAAGTGGTGTGAATTATTGATCTATTACGTAGCGTAAAGGCAACAAGGGTGCTGCACTCTGAGGTCACGGCTTCGATTCTGGGGAGGTCAATAAAGAAAGAATTGCAAATATGTTTCAACAATTTTCTTTCAAAGATGTTTAGTCTAACAGATTACAATACCACTGGTGTAGAAAGAACTAATTAAAATAATATAATTATATGCCAGACACTGAACGCTAGAATACTGTGTATCCAGCAATATGGAACCTAACTTAAGCTCTATCCCTAGTTGCAGTTTGTACAGACATATTCAACGACAGAGTAAACTGTTGTATTATAATCTGAAATACAATTTTATTCGCTAATCGTTATTTAAATCCTAAAGGGGAGAAAAAGGCTCTAAATACATAGTATATTACATGTATGTGCATTATGTTAGTAGTGTTAGCTCTACTTACATTTTTTTTTTATAATCGAACTTGTCAGACCCGAATTCGAACCCGGAGTTGTTAAGTTAGGACCCTGACCACTTAGTTGCAAGGAACGGCTTCAATATATTGATAAGTAATAATTAACACTACACATGCACTATTTATAGCACAATACTAGCTGCAGTATATTAAGTAAGAGAAAGTATCTGAGCGGATAAGACGAAGAATGTCGCCACATGTTGATGCGGCATTGTTTGGTGAGAGGTTCTGTTTTATTGCTTGTTATAAAGAGCTTTGCTGCCGGTGGTCCAGTTTACTGCCAGCGCTACTCACTAGGCCTATTCGTTAACTGTGTTTGGGGCGTTTACAGCCGACTGTCACCGCCAGCAAGCAATACCTTCGCTCTTCCGATGTTTATATACCCAGTGCCTATATCTACGGTTTTAGGACTAAGTTCATGTGTCAATTATGTAAATTTCAACTGTTCTTATTTGGTTCCAGGTGGGTTTCCTGTCACTACTTCCGCTTTGGTTAGCAGTTCAAAGTGAAGTTCTTAATTATCGGGTTAGGTAAGATTAATCGTTTTCTAAACCTAATGTAAGTAAATATTAAACCCTTTTAGTGACGAAAACACTGAAATTGTCACGCGAACTTTTAAAAACATACATATGGCGCAATCATAAAAAGGCAACTAAAAATAAAGCAAATACTCTTTAAATCGTAATTTATATTAATTCACATATAAATAAACGTTCTTACTGTTTAACATACTGCATAGTGAATACATAGGTTATCAATCAGTAATAGTAATGATAATCAACAATAAATCAATATGGGCAATACAGAGTTATTCGAATATTTTCATTTTGGAGATAAATTGATAGAAATTGGTAGATATGTTGAAAATAAAGTGTTCTTATAGTGTGGCTTGGTTTCATCGAGTATAGGACTTTTAAAAATTGTTAGAACAATAAGTGGAATTCTAATTTTTTTTAATTAAGTTTTTTTTTTAATATTTATAATGTTTTAGTATTTTAAATGTCAATGTAAAAATTGTTGCATTGAACATAAAAGAGTGTTTTAAGATAGGCCAATAATTTACAAGGTTATGTTTAATGCATGACATTTTAAGTCTCTGTACACGAGTTGCTAAAATAACTCAGCATTTTTGTATAATACTTTTGAACCTATATGTTTTGTGAATTAGGAGGTATATTGTTTGTTTACATTGATTTTAAAGAACAGAAAGAATATTTACATTAATATAAGTATTCATTGGCAAATGTACCAGGATGTGTATATTACTTGTGGAGAATGAATTGAAATGAAATAGTGTACAATCGGGCTTAATTTGTGTAATTTCTTTATAATACTAAATAACACCATTTGAACTGTATGAGGAGTAATACAATTATGAATCACAATTATGGTCTTATGATGTAAATTGACGATGTTTCCTGCGTTGGCTGATAAATATCATCAAATCGTCATACATATGAATGAACGTGAGCTTCAATCATTTTATTTTTCGGACTAGTCTAAAAAGCCTGATGCCGTACAACTCTATTATGATTGCACAATGGACCATTACATCGCTTTCAGAACCTGTAAATTCCGTATAAGTTAGACCTACGTGATCTTCCCTGAAACCCCAATCTTAGATCCCATCCATTCACGCCGGTTTGCCGGGGAGGGACTCTATAGATCGAATGTCACGGTGGGCGAGCAAAACGTGCCTAAATCCCGTGCAATGGAAGGTTCTAAGGTGACGATCTGTTAAGGAGCGCATTCTCCCAAAGGCCGGGCCAAACTAGGCGGAACATCGGTGTCAGCGTCACCCCGAGCTGAACTATTTGTGGCGGCGTGGACTACCTGCTATGGGGCACCCTCCCTAGCTAGATCTTCCCTCGAACAACAAACAACACTGAAACGGAAACGTTCCGCACAATAGCTAAGCAATTTGACCCAAAACTGCCTCCTTTGAGGCTCAGTTCCCCCGTCAATGGAGCAGGATGCCTAGCCTCCCCATTAGCTCGGTCAGTAGTGCCGGCGCGGCCGTACGGGTAACATCAGGTCTTAGTGGGGTGTTCAGTTCGCGCTTGTGTTTGTGTAGTGTTTCCACTGTATTCACTGTGTACACCGGTGCAGGATACCAGTACCGTACATGACTACATGCTGGCTGTCATTTGTAAGTAGAAAATCTCAATTCTTATCCCTCAATGAAATTACTACATGCTAATGCTCTTATGTTCGTCAATTGATACAATACAATTCTATAATAAAACGATTGTGGTTTTACTTCTCCTGTATTACAACAGTTGAATTGATTATTGTACAGTAAGCGATGTTTATGCGTGGGTACTTGCGTTTAGTAGCGTATAACAGTGGAGTGTTTATAAACATTACACAACAGTAGAAGTAATATAATTTTATTGGCTGCTGTTACGACTTCTAGGAGGCCGTCTATAGAAACTGCTGTCCGGATACGAACAGCTTTATATGTATACTTTTTAAACTGCATTGAATCTATGCAGTAAAAAATCAGTAAAAATAACAGATCTTGCATTAGAGATCAATAGTTGGGAGCAGTTTTGGAACTGTAATGAAGTTGGCGTAATTCATTTTAGTTCCTTGTATTATCTGTAACATAGCTCAACAGTTGATATGTAATTGAACTTCAAATCCCTAACATTTAATCGAGATATAATTGTTTACATGAAATAGTTATTTTTAAACGTTTCTTAACGTATAAGTGTAAGAATATGTGTCAGATATAGGAAGGGTGCGGCACGGTAGAACATAACGTCATTAATTGTAATTTCGTCACAGTTGCCATGTTCGACTCCTGAGGTGTCCTGAGGCAACGTAACATATCCTGTCTGAGGGACCGTAGGCTGCAGTAGGTTGGTATGCGTGTCGTTAATGTCTATAATGTGTAGATAGATGGACGAGATTGTGAGGCGAGGTGCAGCTAAAGTTATGTCAAGTCGGTGTTTACATAAAGTCAACACGTCAACAGAGATTTCGAGATAAGAGGAACAGACATCAGACTGCCAGATAATGAATGTGAACCAGTTGATTCACGAGAACAAGGTCGTTTAGAGGAGAAATGAGTGATAATGAAGGTAAAACGTTTATCTACTATATGGAGAACTATATTCCGAGATCCGATGTAGAGCTGTGTCCAGCCATATGGCGCTCAGACTGTACATGAGCATACCCTAGCAGCTGACTCTAGCTCTGTTACGAGGCTCATTTAGAGAGAGGAATGTTTTAAAATAATAATTAACATTAACATCTAACTGTCTAGATCAGGGGGAAATGTGATCCCTCTTTTATAACCATATCTTGTGTTAATAAGCCATTCGAGTTGGTGCGACTAAAATATCGGTTGAAATATTTGGTTTAATACCGTTCTTTATCTTATGTACTTACGTATAAAGTGTAGTGTACACCAACCGATAGAGTGATAAATACTGTCCAAAATGTAGTTTGAATTACAAATGTAATACCACCCGAGGATGATTAACAAGTTGAAATCCGAAAACCATTAGACCTAATAGTTCGGCAGCCAAGAGCCAATTAGCATTGTTTAAGCAGCCAAATCGATAGTGGAATTTCTCTTAAGAAAGAATCGATCATCAGGCGCACTAGTTTTGGTGGAGGTCGAAATGGTAGGACATTATTGAGAGGGTTCAAATATGAAAACTAGCGCGTTTGACGATCGATTTCTTTCTTTAGAGAAATTCCACAACCGATTTAAAGAAATTCCAGGTTGTATGCTTTCCAATGCAAATTAGCTCCCGTTTCTGGACTATAAATGTCAAATACGCGTCCAGTTAAAACTTGTGCCTGTTTCTAAGTCAGTACCAGCTCTGTAATGACGTTTCAAGATCAGGACGTATTAAACATTGAATTAATGATTAAAAAAATAATAACATTAAAAACCAATAAAAATAAAACAAATTCCAAAATTAATTAATATTTTTGTGTAAAATTTAATCATTTGCTTGTTGGTTATAAAATGATTTTTACAGTAAATATATTTTGAGAATACATTTAACCAGTTTTCTCTTTACTTGTTCAGTTTATACTTGGTAGAAACGTCCAATTAGGAGTACCATAGCTGCAGAACTGGTCTTGCGCTTTGTTTCGTGTGAAAAACAGCTGATGTTGCTATTAGTTTCGTATGGGTGTTTAGAAACATTTAAATCAAATTTGGCAGACAGAAAATGTGTTTTATGTTTGAAATTTTAGATTAACCATATTCAAAAGACATACAAGTAAATTAATGAGGTGGGTAAACTTACTTTGTAATGAAAGCCAAGAAAGCGAAGAATCCGTAGGTTGTGTCAAAGCTTGCTTTATAATATTAAATTTATTCTTCCACTACATTATTTTAACTTTCCAATCTCTGACTCCACACAAACCTGCATTGGCGGTTGGGGAGGCACAAGTTCTGCGTATTTTACTATCTACTAGATAGAACTTCCTTCTACAATCAAATATGCGTGGCGATTGGAGAGGTACACAAGTTTTGCGTGTTTTACTATCTACTAAATAGAACTTCCTTTTACAATCTAGTAAATCTGCATGGCGGTTGGGGTGGTACATTTCGGCGTGTTTCACTATCTACTAGATAATTATAACTTCCTTTCACAATCTAGTAAACCTGCGTGGCGTTTGTGGAGGCACAAGTTCGGTGTGTTTTACTATCTACTAGATATAACTTCCTCTTACAATCTAGTAAACCTGCATTGGCGTTTGGGGAGGCAGAAGTTCGGCGTGTTTTACTATCTACTAGTTAGAACTTCCTTTTACAATCTAGTAAACTTGTATTGGCGGTTGGGGAGGCCCAAGTTCGGCGTATTTTACTATCTACTAGATAGAACTTCCTTTTACAATCTAGTAAACTTGTATTGGCGGTTGGGGAGGCCCAAGTTCGGCGTATTTTACTATCTACTAGATAGAACTTCCTTTTACAATCTAGTAAACTTGTATTGGCGGTTGGGGAGGCCCAAGTTCGGCGTATTTTACTATCTACTAGATAGAACTTCCTTTTACAATCTAGTAAACCCGCGTGGCGGTTGTTGTCGTGTCCTGCACTAAGTCAACCTCTAGTTCGCTAGTTAATTTCTGTTTGCTCTCGGCACCTTCAGTTTCCGCCGCTATTGTTACGTATAACGACGAAGTGTTGAGTGAGTGCACACGGCCTTATTTAGGCGACCAGCAGCCAGCAGGCATTCCAGAGATCGGAGCGGGTCCGCGTACTGACGGGGCTGCAAACATCGGCCAGCTAGACTACTCGTCCTGCAGACATCGTCTCTGACCTGTCACAGTCTCTTCTTCTTTCTTTAGAGTTTAGAGACTCGCCTTCTGTCAGTTGGACAACTCCTTCAAACCGCCTCACGACGCCCGAAACTATACTACGTAAATTATCGTTGCTGAGATAAAATAAGGCTTCGTTTTTTATAGGCTACCTTCCCTTTCACCACTCACATGTCTATTTCCCAAGTACCCTGAAATTTCCAGCCTTAACATGTTGATGTGGTCTCTTTTCTACCAACACCTCCCATTTGAATACCAAACGTAAATAATATTATTTGTCTGTTCTGTTTGGAAGCTGTTGGAAGGCTATGACCCTGTCTTATCTATGTCTTCATATTAACGTACACACACTGGCAACCGGGACAGCATTAGAGGTGCAGACATGTCCTCCCCCCGCCCTTTCCTTACACCTCCCAGTTGCCTCCCACTCACCTCCCATTTGTCTCACTGTTTGTCTACCAGACGTAAATATTATTTATCTGTTCTGTTGGAAGCTCAAGGCTATGACCCTGTCTTATCTATGTCTCTTTATTAACGTACACACACTGGCCACCGGGACAGCATTAGAGGTGCAGACATGTCCTCCCCCCGCCCTTTACTTACACCTCCCAGTCGCCTCCCACTCACCTCCCATTTGTCTCACTGTTTGTCTACCAGACGTAAATATTATTTATCTGTTCTGTTGGAAGCTCAAGGCTATGACCCTGTCTTATCTATGTCTCTATATTAACGTACACACACTGGCCACCGGGACAGCATTAGAGGTGCAGACATGTCCTCCCCTGCCCTTTACTTACACCTCCCAGTCGCCTCCCACTCACCTCCCATTTGTCTCACTGTTTGTCTACCAGACGTAAATATTATTTATCTGTTCTGTTGGAAGCTCAAGGCTATGACCCTGTCTTATCTATGTCTCTTTATTAACGTACACACACTGGCCACCGGGACAGCATTAGAGGTGCAGACATGTCCTCCCCCTGCCCTTTACTTACACCTCCCAGTCGCCTCCCACTCACCTCCCATTTGTCTCACTGTTTGTCTACCAGACGTAAATATTATTTATCTGTTCTGTTGGAAGCTCAAGGCTATGACCCTGTCTTATCTATGTCTCTATATATTAACGTACACACACTGGCCACCGGGACAGCATTAGAGGTGCAGACATGTCCTCCCCCCGCCCTTTCCTTACACCTCCCAGTCGCCTCCCACTCACCTCCCATTTGTCTCACTGTTTGTCTACCAGACGTAAATATTATTTATCTGTTCTGTTGGAAGCTCAAGGCTATGACCCTGTCTTATCTATGTCTTCATATTAACGTACACACACTGGCCACCGGGACAGCATTAGAGGTGCAGACATGTCCTCCCCCTGCCCTTTACTTACACCTCCCAGTCGCCTCCCACTCACCTCCCATTTGTCTCACTGTTTGTCTACCAGACGTAAATATTATTTATCTGTTCTGTTGGAAGCTCAAGGCTATGACCCTGTCTTATCTATGTCTCTATATTAACGTACACACACTGGCCACCGGGACAGCATTAGAGGTGCAGACATGTCCTCCCCCCGCCCTTTCCTTACACCTCCCAGTCGCCTCCCACTCACCTCCCATTTGTCTCACTGTTTGTCTACCAGACGTAAATATTATTTTCTATGTCTACGTCGTTTATTTTATCTTTGTATTATTTATTTATTATTTGTCTGTTCGACGTTCAAGGGTACTGGACCTAGGCAATGTTTGAATATTACTAGTAAGTTTATCAATTTTCATTTACTCTACTTTTGTGAACTACGCTAATAAAGACTAGCCATTATCGTTATATGTTTTAAGGATAGAACACTATGTTTAGGAGGATTGGAATCTGTCTACCTTATTCTTCAATTGCAGAAAAACTTGGGCTCAGCGTGCTCTTTTAAGTCTACTATCGGCAGTAATAACATCCATTATTATTTGTCAATAATTTTCGTCATATTAATAACAAATACTATACAATTTTATGTCAAGTCTTTGTAATTTAATGTCAGCATTTAACGCCAAAGATATTTTGATAACAATTCGTTCTCGATCTAAATCTGTAGTTTTATGTAATTTGTTTTAGTTAATTATATATTTCTAATTTCAATCAATTTATAAAATGGCTTGTTATATAAAGTTCTTGGTTGGGATTGAACATTTTGAGATTGCACTGTACTGAATATTTTCGCCTAGGTTTTGGAAAATTTATGTATAACTTTGCAAATAAATCGAAGTGAGAATTTCAAAGTTACAATATTACTTTTAATTATCCAGATCGTTCTTCGATTCCTATGTAAGTTTAAACATGTAGGGCTCTATCTTGTAGATTTGTGTAAACTCTTCTTTGATGTTATGGTATTTTATGATTTTTATTACACTAAACATTAGTAATTTCCATAGAAATTACACACTGTTACTGTATCTTTTGGGTACATTTGAAGATGTGTAGCAAATCAAACAATTCATAATTGGGCTTAAAGTTTGCTACTACATACCATAACAGCATTGATGGTGACCAATTGTATTCCATATTGAGAAAACAATGTAATTTTGAGAGTGGAATGTAATTGTAATTGGCTATTGCTGCCTCATCAGTGAGTAAGTGACCGCTGGCTGAGACTCGTGTGTATTTCACGTTGCTTGAGTTACGGGCATCCACCATGGACGTAATAAATCACAATTAATACAACACAGAAATTGCAGTAGGATTTGTTTTATGTTTATGACTGGGCAAGTCGCGATAGGTCGTGCCGCTGCGCTGCTCTGCGTTACATTCCTTACTGCCAGTAACACTGTCAACCCGTGCAGTCCCATTCATAATTTTATTTTACAACTTTAGGTCTTGTATGTTTATAATTGTAAATATCATGTATGGAAATTGAATTGCTAAAAACTGTAAATGTGAAATAACAAAGTAAGATCATTATTTCAGCTAACAATGAAATATTACATTTCTATGATACATATCGCATAGTCATATGTTAAAAATAGATTAAAATCAAATCAAAATAATCTTCATTCATTTGCACATTTTGTATATCGAATAGTGTCAAGTGAATGAAAAAATTAGTCAAATTATGATGTAAAGATTATAATTTAATTTTTAACAGATGCCTAACAAGTATAAAACTGTATGCACTTACTATTACAAAAAGTAATATTCAGATCTTAAGGGGAAGTGCCCAAATTCTTCTAAAGCATATAAAACTAAACGTACCAATATGGTAATTTTGTAGAATTAAATCTTTAAATATGTGGTACTTTTTATTATTGTTAGGGGTACACTGAAAACTGTTTCAATACTTTTATGAAATATAATATTTATAACTACTCTTTCTATAATTTATTGCTAAATAGCGTACAGCCACCTTGTTTCCAAGCTGCAACGATTGTATCGTTGGATGAACATTTTCCTATAGACAACATAACCAAAGTTCATGGATCGACTAGGATTGGTGGTGATAAAGAGCATACATTACATTGGAATATAGCATAATGGAATATAGGATTGTTTAATCTTTATCGATTTCAAACTCATCAATTGAGTAGCATTTTAATAAGCATTACAGCGGCTGTTCATTTGCCCAACGATTTTTAGTGCTCTTCATCATAGTTAATAGTCTGGTAGGTCCACCAGTTTGGCAGAGATAACTTCCCTTTTTTTGAAGGATTGTGGAGCTAAGTGGGCCCCCTGGTGTGGGTGGATAGCTCCGGCATAGCACCACTGTGGAAGGCGGTTGAAGTAGCAGTAGGTCCACCAGTTTTGCAGAGGTAACTTCCCTTTCTCGGAAGGATTGTGGAGCCGAGTGGGCCCTGGTGTGGGTGGGTAGCTCCGGCATAGCACCACTAGTCCATTGTGCAAGGCTCGCCTGTAATGGGTAATGCTCTAGGTTTTGTACAATGAGAGATTTAATTGACGTTTTTGTGACGTCTCTAAACCCGTTCTCGACCGGGGCGGCCGAGCCGGCAGGGCAGCAACTGACGGCGAGAGCCGCACCAGACGATGCTCCTGCTCCTGAGAACCAATTAGGCTTACTTAAACCTCTTTTATGTTCACTGAAAAACTCACCGAGCAATTACTCCCGTGATTGAAGGGCCCGATAGCAGCTCAAGCTATAAACTCTTTATTTGTATGCAGTAAACACTTTTTGGATTTCAGTAATATATCTTATATTAAATTTTAACGCTCAACTTGCTAAGTAATAAGAACGTTACAGTGTACAGTCTGAAGGTTCAATTTTATACTGCACATTCCATCCACTGACTTAAGATCCTCACATATCTGAATTTATTGATTATTTGGGTTGAATACGAAAAGAATATTTTATTTGTAACGGAAACGTATGCTTATACAGGATCAAAATAAGGAAGGAGATGTGGTGTTAACAGCTGATTATTTCCCACCGCCCTACCTAATTATTATTTTATACCTAATCATCATCACTTTATAACAATATATTTTTTTTTATTTTTAAGGGGTGGGTAACTGCCCCCTCCTGCACTTCGCTGGGCACGTCAATGAATGGAAGGCGTGTTGCATTTATTGAGTAGTTTCATTAAATACCTTTGATTTGATCCCAATCACGAACTATTATCTTGAAGGTAAACAACAACCTGTCCCAGTCAGTCAGTGAACCGCAGGAGAAAGGTCAAGAAGTCAATGTCAGTGTCGTCAATATTGCTGGCACTTTGTCGACCATCGTGACTTCACTTTCTGATCTCAGTTTCTGTAGGACACTTGCCTGGTCGTGCACTTTTAATCTTCATAACCTTTCGCTAATATTCTCTATTATAGTAATGTACAAACATTTCAATACTAATCGTAATATTGAATCTTTAAGCGTACGGTTTCAAAATTGCAATAAAATTCAACGCCATAACCTCAACAAGAATGATTCAATTGTAGATTAACGTTATGCTAAGCTGTATTGAGATGAGATGACAATTTTAATTTTAATACATTATAAATGTGGAAATGTATATTAATACTATTTATATATTGTCGTGTCTGTCTTATATCATCGTATCTAGTAATTATATGAAATTTGTATATGTATGGGTGTGTATATATAGAACTATAATCATATGAACGCTGTGTTTATAAAACATGTATTATATTATATTTTCTCTCATTTTTTGTTTTTCCTTGAATTACAACTTAACGAAGAAGTTCGTTTTCGTTTTTTGCGTGTCTATAGTTTATCTATATAGCCTAAATGCTAAATTCAAGATTTACCTCAGTAAATAAACATTTTATAAATTAAGCAGGTTTAGAAGTTCTTTAAAAGTTTTAAGTAAAACCACTCTCTTAAATCCTTTATCTACTCTCTGTTACTCTATAGACCTTCTTAAAATAGTTTTGTTGCCATCCATCTGTATGTCTGTCTGTCTGTCTGTCTGTCAGTCAGTCTGTCTGTCTGTCTGTCAGTCCGTGCGATAACTCTTGATTGAAAAGTCTTGGAGAATCGAAACTTAATACATAGCTTTGGTCTCTTCATTTTGGATTCAAAGAGTTAAAGTTAAAGATAATAATATAAATTTAAAACTTTTATATCGGTCTTATATGCAACCATAATGGTAAAGAGATAATCTCATAATAATTAAACTTGTAATCAAACTGGTCACTGAAATGGATGACAATTTACTATGTGATATGGTCACACTAGTAATGAAGTTACTTTGTTGGGTTGGCTGGTCAGACTATCATTACGTCTGGTGTTGTTCCGGTCTACTTTTACGTATTGAAATACTTTATTCTTTAATAGTAAAATAATGACATTACATGAATTGTTTTATACTAAATAGATACAATAATAGTGTGGCATCTGCCACTTTTATTTTGTTGGCAGGTGGTCCGGTCAATAGCCGTGCCAAGTTTTCTTTTTCCTTATCAAACAGAATAAGCGGGAGAGTCGATACAGTTCAAGGTCGTTGGTACTGATAAAAAGTGCAAGGGTCACAGACAGGATTCCGACCAGCGCTCTCTCTAACTCAGACTCTAAGTCCAACATCTTAGACCGCTCGGCCAACGGCACTCCCAAAATTAAAACATTCTTCAAAGCTGGCTGCTCCGCTCCCTATAGGTCCCGGCAGTGTTCTTCGAGTTCTTTCCTTCCAGAATAGGTCCACGTATGTCACAGTTTTAATTTAGGGCCCAGTAAGTTAATGCTTCCAAATGACTGAATAACGCTTAAAACCAACCGTTAACATTGCAATAGCATTAAGACTACAATTTCTACAACTTATCTTCAGACAAAGTGAAGGTTGTTGATTACAATGCTCTCATCTGGTGTAGGTATATTATATCAATATCCATGGAGGTACAGCGGGAATACCGTATCGGTGTTACTTGCCTGTAGCCGTAACTACGAGTTACGTTGAGTTACGTATTTAACAATTTTGTTGAACATTGTTCAATTTATCGATTAAAGTAGTTAAAACTGCACTCATAATTTCATCTTTGTGGAACCTGATTGCGTTGTCACGGTTTCCTTAAATATCTACGACAATCCTGGTCTTGCATTCTTTCTTACATTTCTAAGATAAATTTGTAAACACGTTACAAACGTACTGGAAAATTTTTAGTTGACGTGGTTTACCTGCATCCTATAATACAAATCACTAAACATATTATTGGAATGGAAATTTCCATGCCTGCAGTGCCGAACGTGTAGAAAACTAGGAAAGACTTCAGATTACTGGTACTACTGTCGTCTATCTCTCAATTTTACAATCATATTAGTTGAGTTATAGTTAAATTTCAAAAATTCAAGTTTAAAAATTTTACATTTAGTGTTAGAACATTTCGATTACCCTTAAGTCTCTAATTCGCCATATCTTGCTGTTACATGGAAATTATTTATCATCACAATTTTCAAAAGATAACTATAAATGTTCCTCTTTAATAAAAATTATTTGTACAATAATTTAATATATAATCCTATTGGTACAGCTCTCTTTAGACACCGACAGACTGCACCACAGTTTATTAGTTGTATTCTATAACGGCTAATCAGAGCGTATCTCAGCAGGTATGGCCCTCACTGGCACACCTGCCGGAGACAAACAAAGCTTAAGGTTTATTGTCGTGTTGATCAACCGGTTCATTATTAGTCCACAAACTCATCATCACGCTGAGCACAGAGTATAAATCATTCAACTTTCTCACCGCCGCGGCGCCTCACTAGAGCTGTGCGAATTTATGTCTGTAATTATGAAAGTTACATAACAGCTCAAAGTTAACTAACATTGTTCTACTTGTAATATACTACAGGCTGATAATACATCTTCCACCTCAATATGTTCACTGTGTCTCTAGTAACTGATCAGTCAGTAACACACCTGCCGGAGACAAACAAAGCTTAAGGTTTATTGTCGTGTTGATCAACCGGTTCATTATTAGTCCACAAACTCATCATCACGCTGAGCACAGAGTATAAATCATTCAACTTTCTCACCGCCGCGACGCCTCACTAGAGCTGTGCGAATTTATGTCTCTAATTATGAAAGTTACATAACAGCTCAAAGTTAACTAACATTGTTCTACTTGTAATATACTACAGGCTGATAATACATCTTCCACCTCAATATGTTCACTGTGTCTCTAGTAACTGATCAGTCAGTAACACACCTGCCGGAGACAAACAAAGCTTAAGGTTTATTGTCGTGTTGATCAACCGGTTCATTATTAGTCCACAAACTCATCATCACGCTGAGCACAGAGTATAAATCATTCAACTTTCTCACCGCCGCGACGCCTCACTAGAGCTGTGCGAATTTATGTCTCTAATTATGAAAGTTACATAACAGCTCAAAGTTAACTAACATTGTTCTACTTGTAATATACGACAGGCTGATAATACATCTTCTATCTTGATACGTCAACCATATGTTGTATCTGACGTTACACGATGCTTATTAATCTTTCTCAGGGAAATTAATAAATTATAAGAAATATTTGTTTCCTGAAACCTGTTAAAAATTATTCTCGGTCTGCTTACTTTTCTCTACGAAAGAGGTGTTTAATTTTTGGGATGCCGTTAACTAGAAGTAAATATACTTCACAGATCAAAAGGTTTTTAATTATATTCGTGCTCAAATTGCATGGTATCATTTTAATTCATTATATTTTTTAAAGTTCCCTTGTTTATTCTATATAACATTTCTGAGAAATATGAAATTATTTGAACACTACATTTGTTGTGTAGTTATTTCTTTGTCAAGTTTTACCAATCTTTACGTGGGGATTGTTTAATTTTTCAAGTGGAGCAGAACACCCTTATGATGAACACATATCTGATAAATGAATGTAACCGTAGTCGTGCTACTTACCTACACTCGTGCTACGTTGTTTCTAGCATCGTTAAAAATTAGTTTGCGTTTATACCGGTTTTTAGTACCATCAAGACGTTTAAAATGAGGTACCTTATTACTCGCATACCGCTGTCCGGTGTAGCGTATAAAAGCTCCCCGTGGTGACCCGCAGTTTCATTGTATGGACCTGTCGCGAGTTGTGAACCATTGAGCCATAAAATCTGTCTCACCGGTCATATTGAAACATTCCAGGCAGTTATAAACACGTACACTCGTCATGAGTGATGACTCACAAAAAGAACACAACGATACTTTTACAATGGCTTCTTCAAGTGCGCTCCCATTTGTGTTTTTTACGCCCAGGAATAAACCGCGAAGGAGTCCCGGGATGATCGAGTGCGGGCTGACCATTCCGCTTTGTTTTCTGGATCGGTTTTTCTCGGCGGCCACTCGAGCCGGGGCAGGACTGATGGTTATTGGCCGGAATCCGGCGGCTCGCGGCCCGGTCCGGGCTCCGCCTGATGGGGGCTCATCACACGCCTCACCTCGCCACCAATTTGGGCGTCATGTCCCCTCGCTGCGCACTGCTGTCTGTATCACAATTATTCCCGCCTCCGCGGCCGTGTCGTAATGTAACGTAGACTTCGATGACTGGCAGTTCAGCACTTTATGTAATGGCAATCAATGACGTGACGTCTTGATGGTGGCAGAGGCTTAAAATAGCATTTTTGTCAAGTAGGATTGAAAACAAGGTACCTGCTTCCCAACACGCTAATCTAAGCTCATTGCGCAACCCAGGTTCTGTTAGTAATGCCCGCCTACCCCTGTACCTTCAACGAGATTAAAAGTGTCTTCGCTACCGGCGACATTTCTTCCCTCTGAACTACTTCATAATGGCTTGTAAGTAGTTGACGTACCTATATCACAATAGCAATAACAACCATTTTATTGATATTTAACAACGTTAAGCTGGTTCCATTGAAGAAAGTGCTTCTTTGAGTAATATCTTGTCGGTCCATTGTCTTCAACGCCTTACCAGCCTTGAAGTACATTATGTCGAGTTACTAGCTATAACAGCGGCCTAGATGTCGGATACATTTGATTGACATAATTCCTAGTCAATCATACCACTATAGTATCATATGCTGCGCAGTCTAGAATAGCAAACATTTCAGCCTGAAAGACTGTGCAGTGATCTCCCAGACTTTCGCTAAGAGCTGTTCTGGAAGATGAACAATACAACCCATTTTTCTCATATAGCTTGAGCTGTTTTTGCGGCCCTATTCCAGAGTTCAGTGTTAAGTGCCATTGTAAAAGCCTGACAAAAGGACACAAAAATAGCAAATAAATATTGTTCAATACAACCGTGTAAAAACTTTGTGAGGCATCCTAGCAAGTTCTACCAGACACAAAACAGATTTTCCTAAATTAACAAAACATAAGTACATTACGTTTTCTGCATTATGTTACGTACATTGCGTAAAGTTGATGTTTATAGTTTATAATTAGGTGCGAATCTAATGGTATTTTGCTATATTATACATATAATTTTGATCTTAATATTAACTCTTTAATTTTGAGTAAAACTTCAGTTCCTAATAATTTAATGTTACGGATTTTGATATTGTTTATAAAATGAACAAACAAAACAGCAATTTTGATTTTATGTACTAATTTATTTCATGTTACAGAGGTTTCAAAATGGCCAATTCTGCCAAGTACGCAGCGTCCATTTGAATGCTAGATACGATATACGATAGAGTGCGGGGTGTTCAGTGACAGCTATTGATATGGTTACTGTTATAGCCCGGTGCTTGTGTTAATGTAATGTACTGGTGTATGTACTCGGCATGGCTCGTTACAACTGTCCGCCTACCCCCTCATACACGCAGATATATCTAGATCTCTTTATTACGCTCGGATCGCCACCGCCATCGCCATTATCGCGCTTGACACCGTCCACTTTTCGTTGTAAATCAACGTGTTCGACGCGTACACACATTGATTTCGTCACATACGTTTTCCGAAGCGGCGTACAAAACTGGAATCTAGATAAACCGCACGGCGAGTCGTTTATTTCTGGTCGGACGTCGTTGTAAACCCTTCGTCCCGCGTTATAGCTCTCGTGGGCTCGCAGTCGAACCGAACAAAGCGAGTCAAACGGAGGCAAAACCTGTTGAAAAGAGAGGAGAAGGGCCGATGTTGACAGTAATTATCAGCGATCCCGCGGAGAGAAGCGCGTCTTGTCAGTTTGGGCCGGACAAGCGGGCCGCAATTAATTTACTCGGCCATTGTGGGGGAATTAATGCGGAGGCACACCGTTACATTTACATATCCGCGCGGGCTCGGTTGTGCCGCGGACACAGAGCCACGGTCGCAGTATACGTATGAAATATTTCCCCGTTCGGATTTATGGCGAGTGTAATCATGTAAAATATGTTGTGTATTATAATAGTGATTGTCACGGCGATCTGAGGAGCAGTGCAGGCGCGCACACTACAGCCTGTATGGTCTATACGTCATCTGGTGAGCCCGTATATCTGGAGAGACCACTACATCATGGTTCTCCGCCTCGAGCCATACATACACAACGAGTCGGTGTAATCATATACATGATGCTCTCAGCTTTCGATGATTTAACGATGTTGTCTTTCACGTTCGCCTGACTTTTCTTTTTATTTGTATTGTAATACTTTCAAAATGTTACCGAGTGTCATATTAATTTTATAAATTAATATCGAAAGATGAGATGGAGTGTTGCACTAGAACGAATAACCTACTTGTGTTGTTGATGACTTCGGAAGAGGTAATGTATTCATAACGTCACAAGTATTTGTGTACGCGTGTGCGCGCGGGACAAAACATGTCGTACCTGTGACGTGCCAGGCCGGCCAGACGCGACACGACAGCACACGTCGTGTCCGACACGAAGCACAGCACGCCGTAAATAAAGTACGCCAGCATCCTGGGTGGTCGGCGCGGTATTGGGATAAAGCTGAGAACTTGATCACGGACTTGCACCGGATTTGAGCAGATTTAGAGCTTTTTAGCGGCTTAAATACACTTTGTGCCCATCTTCCTGAGACGTGTGGGTCGTAATCCGCTAGGTCGGGACGTGAGGTATCGCGGCGCCGAGTGATGCAGTGTGGGTAATTATTGAGTCCAACACACGAGGGCCGGCACGAGCCCGCTCCAGCTCCAGCTCCAGCGTGATGGACGAGTGTCTGGACCCACTTCTTATTTCAGCAGTTCTACTGCAGTTCAGTAGTGGAAAGTGCTCAAAGTTGTTTTACATTCTGATTTAGTTGCACTGTCCTATATATACTAAGACTCGATATAGACATTATAAAATCTGGATGCTTATATGAGAGTTGTGTGTAGTAAAACCGCAGCAAACATTATTAGTAATTTATAACAGTGCTGTATCCAGAGTTTGATTTGTGGGGGTGGGGCAACATCGCATTTCACCGTCGCGACGGTCGGAGGGGAAGGGGAGGGTTGATCACCATCGTGTTTTTAGTATTATTTATTACAGATGCACGATGTTATAAAAATTTGTGTTGAAAATCATGATCAAATGTTTTATTGTTATTTAATTGTTCCTCTGATTACCTCCTCGTCAATATAGTCTTAGTAAAGCGTATTTTGCTGTAACTAGAGCTTAAACTATTTAAAGAGCTTTTAACACAGAGTTGCAAATGGGGAAAGCAACTAATGAAAATCTATTATTAATAAAACAATAATTATGTGTTCCACTATTAAAAAGTATAATGCATGAAAATTGCAAATTAATTAATAATAAGAGTACTACTCTATAATCCTTGTCATTTGGTTTTATTTCTTTTTTCAACCGATTTGGTCGGCCCCTGCTCTTTCTGCATCCTCGTTTATTTACAATGCAGACAAATTTCATTGTGAAAGTTAAATATGGGAGCTAAGAACATCCAATACAAAAAGAACAATACTGTCAATACAACGAAGATCAGTGATACAAGCCGTATCCGAAAATTAAAATCTATTGAGATCCGTGTGATATGTGCATTTCCGATATAGGTATCAATAACAGTTTGTCTAAAGTGTACTTGACTATCTAACTCGATGCGGATGACGTCGTCTATTGGTTTATAAGGTAGTTCTCAAAGCGGGTCTATTCAGACTGTCCTTAGCGGGACAAAGATGCCGCATCGACCATAACATTGAAGAGTACTAACAGTATGTCAAAAACAATTCCTGTAGCATGACGGTCGAGGGGTTGTTGTACATGACAAATGGCCTAGTCGGTCTCCGTACGCCTCGCCCGCGTCGCGCCGTGGGAAGCCCTCGGCCTGTTCCCGGATAATGCCGTTTGCTGGTATCTCATATAGGCGATTTTTCAGTGGAGTAGGTACATAGCGCGGCCCAACACGCAACTCATTAACATAGTAATGCCGAGTCATTATGTCGGCCGCGACATGTGCCGCTCTCGCCCGTGCTCGACCCTAGATGAGACCTGTAAATAAGCGATACATGATAGCTGCACTCCTGACAACAAACGTTCTGCTCGGTGACAGTTACAGCGAGTTGTTGGCTTTTGCTATCACCCCTAATAAGGAAGTCCTAGGAGTAGAGAAATTCATAAACTTTCTGGTAGAGGCTACACTGGGCTCGGCGATAGCTGTAACGAAACATGCTATGGCCTACGAATTGTTTACGCTCACTCTTAGTTACTGGTCTGGGTCAGGTGGGTAGAATAGCAGTGCACCTGACGTCATTTACAGTTTTAGAATGTGAAGTAAAACGTATGATGATAAATTCCATCGATTAATGTGAAAGAGTAGACGTGTGCCGAGTAAACTTCCAAAATGTCTTTGATACCAAATTGAATTATGTAATATTAAATAACTCTGTTAGAAAATAGATATAGATTGAGACGTTGTCTCATATGTGTTTGCTCCCATGAGCTAGATTAATTGTATTTATGGCGTTCAATCGGTTTGCATGTTTAACTTCAATAATCATTTAGATCTAATTAATTATCCTTGCCCTAAAGACAGCAAAATAAAAATATATATTCTTTGGTCACTTTATTGTGGGTTAGAGAGAATTAATTTATATGAGTTATTTTGGCCATCCTGAAAAGTTTGGCCAACGAAAAAAAGGTTCAAGATATGAATATCATATGTTTACATCATATATTTTAAATATGACTTTTTAATGTGTTTCCTTCAATACATATTTAATTTAAAAATATAATTGACATAAGCAATTATTTATTGAAAAGACACATCAGCTTTTATTTTGAGCCGGGTTTCCTTGTGCCTCTGTTCCGTTCCGAAATTGTCCTACACAAAATCAGAAAACCTCTAGTTGCTTGTTGAATCACCCCTTTTTCTATATTTTTGAGAGAATATACTCGTACGTTAAAGGGCTATGGAATTAAAAACATAATCCAATCAAAAACCTGCAGTGCGACTCTGAATGTCTAGTTCATACTGTACCGGGTTCACCATCCGTACTGCGATACGATGGTGGAATATGATATGTCCCCACCTGACTGTGGAGATGACGTAGGATGTACTCGTACAGTACGATATGTAACGCGGTCGTACAGACCTACCGCGCCGGGGAGGCAGTCATGCAGCAATATATATTAATTAGTAAATTGGGGTGTTAGGTCGTAGTATTTACAGCCAGTAATTATAAGGGAATGGCGCAATAAAGTTGATATTCGTGCGGTCGGATTGCTCTGGGAATAGTTTGCGCACGCGGCCATGGTGCGGCGCGGCGCGGCTGTTGATCCACGGCCGATACGACACCAACAGTCGGCAGTATGGGAAACTCCGGCGCTGCACTCCTCCACCTTGCAGTTCTTACTGAGTCAGCAAATTCCAGAACTCGCGAGATCCATGGTAATTCAGTAAGGAAGAGCAAGGCTTATGTAATTTGTTAACGTAGATTCAAACTTTGGCTACTTTTAGTGTCAACAAACAAATAAACAATAAAGAGTACACAGGTCAAGAGTTGGCGTGGTGTGTTTTGACATTATAGAGGATTTATAGAAGAGAATTTCAATGCATTACTTATAAAAGATTATTAAAAAGCCAACAACCATGTAGTTCTTTGTCTGTGTGGTAAGTTTTTGTAGAGATTCGATAAGAGACTTAAGAATTGTCACATAGGTTCCTTTTAGTTTAATGAAGAAATCTATTGATTTTGGTGTCAAGGTCAAAGAGCAGCAAAATGACATTGGTTTTTTTTTAAAGTTAAAATAATCAAATAGCAACCATTACCAGTCACATTCATAACATTTTGTGTTCCTTTCATTGGCACAGCGTTAACGATGATCAGTTTTCACTAATCCAGGAAGAAGTTACAGTCATCATATGATAAAGACTTGTTACGTTGTGTCGGATTCGTGGAAACGTGGTATTGTTCTATTAATAAAGTGAAGCAAGGAAATAGCCAGATAAACATGGTACATGAGTAGCCGTGGGATTATGAGGAAAGCTCTACAGCTGTGTTTAAAGTAATGATGTGGACTGTTTAACATGTAGAAACATTCTGTAGAATCTCTTCTTCTCAAAGTAGAAAGTTCTTGGTAAGATTGGGTAGCAAAACTAGGCATCTGAGAAATTCCGAGATACACGCGTCTTGTACGTGGAATAAGATGAATATCATGGTTGCAGATTCAGTGCTCACTCATCTCAACACGTCTTCAGCCTACGTGGTATAACATGAACGAACATTAGGTTTGCAGAAGCTGTGCCACTTACTACAAGACGCTTTATAACCTATGTGAAACAACATGAACGAATATCAGGGTTGCAGAAGTCGTGCCCACTCATCCCAACATGTATTGTAGCTTACGTGGAACACAAGGAACGAACACATCAGGGTTGCAGAATCTGTGCCACTCACCACAAGACGCTTTGTAACTTACGTGGAACAACATGAACGATCATCAGGGCTGAAGAAGCCATTCCTACTCATCGCAACACGTTTTGTAACCTAAGTGATATAAGATGAAGAAACATAAGGGTTGCAGTAGCCGTGCCTACTCACCACAACACGCGTTGTAGGCTACGTGGAACAACATAAACGAACAACAGGGCTGCAGAAGCCGTTCATCTCATAAATTTGTAGTTGAAATAAATGTAAACGCTTTGTAACAAACGTGGATAACATCTAGCTTGGCTGTTAATTTATTCTTCTGTTTTAATTCTTCCCCCTTTGTTTCAGATTGTTTTTCCATCAGTGCAAACAATTTAATGTAACGACTTCTTTTAACTGTGATGTAAAACATTATTATAACATCCATTTTACCAACTAAAATAGTTCTGAATATCTGCACCCACTCAGCTGTTTTATTATAATATTAGTTTTGGTATAATGATTATGCAATGTTCATTATTAATGTGAATTGTATTAAAGGTTTGTAATTAAATTTCACAAATTCGATGTTCAACTCCAATGGTAGGCTAATTTAGACTAAATTAAATGTCTTTATTTTACGAGTATCTTTGACATTTTAGCTTTTAACATTATTTTATTATACTTTGATATATACCGATATAAAATTTAAAACGTCAAAATTTCAAATTATGTTTGAATTGTTACATTATAAATTCTTTAATTATTGAAATGTATTTATAGTTATTCTAGTGTTATATTCCAACAAATGATAACGTGCAATTTTGGATCATTGTGATATTGAGAAAAATAAAGAAATTAACTTTATACTCTGTCTTAAATTTTGTTACACTTAAAAATAAAAATAAAAATAAAATACATGTCCTCCTGTCGATCCTCTCGATGAGGTATTGCGCTCACTCTGTGTGAGCACATTGTGGATCATGTGCTCATGTGGCCTGCAAACGATTTCATCTAAATATAAAAATAAAGCGACATGCAACGTGTTGGAGCTTTTGAATTCGATATAAATATATATCCTCTAGAGGTTTACTTTCGTAAGCGGGACAGTAGTAAAAAACATTGATATCAGTGATTGCATAACCTGAAGACAGACTGCTCTGAAAGCAACACTTTCATTTTTGCACAGCCCTTCAGACTGCAAAGAGTACAGTGGGTAACATTACCGACATCATCGTAGATGGTTAGGTTATTTTCCAACATGACAGTAAAGATATTTAACTAGTCTCATAGACTCGAATTCCCCTTATCAGATGATTGATATACCTTTTTTAGATATTGGAGGGCTGCAAATAATTTTAAAACGTAAGATGTAATAGCATATTTTGCATGTAGGGTCGTTTTAACAGACCAGTATTGATACTCAAAGGAGCAAAATTTATTTTAAGAATTGTCCCGTCATTAGAGTTTATTTCGAGTAACAAAATGAATGTGTGATTAATTGTAATATACCAGGAGTTCATAGGGAATGCACAGAGCTTTGCAACTTTCACCCGGATGGGATAGTAAGATGCGTACAGTTGAACAGAACAAGCACGAGACAAGTCTCTTGAGACACACCTTACAGCCTGATAAATCCTACTATCCATCTTTGTAACCTGCCTTTTCTCAGATAATATCTCACTCTCTGGATTAAATTACCATAGAACCTATAAAACGCTTGGTGCATCTCAACCAATGTAAATCATGTTCTAGGTAGTCAAATTGTCGTGAACAGTCCAGTGGACTACACTTGGCTTCATCTTTTGCATCAGTCGGATCACATAACGAATTTACCAAAATGCTTTTAATGGTCCAAAAATATGTATTCATCGAACTAGTGTATTATAATATGTATTGAAGTAAATAGTATGTGTTACTTTGTCGTACAATGATACCTTTTAGTCTGTCAAACTCCGAAGTAAAGATTTTGGAATCAGTTTTAACGTTTACTTAGTTAACTGTGTGATGAGGCGGGGTGAGCGGCCTAGGGCCAGGGCTAGCTAGGGCTAAGGCCGGGCGAGACGGCTGTATGACTTGTTTATGGCACTACCCGCCAGTATAAACAAGCTGTGCTGCCCCTGCCCCATAGATAGCCAGTCTGTTGCATATTTTAATGCTGCATGGTAAGTGCCTTGTTCAGGTCTCGTCGTGCTTTGTTTTACATACCATTAGGCCTATGTCCCCTACTTCTAGTTAGGTAGTTATGATATGAGCCATTTGCCTCTAAAGGAGCATATATTTTCGCAAACCGCTAGCCGCGGCGTATACGGCCGCAAACGACTTATGTAAATCTCCTGGCTGCACTACAAGCCCTTCTTGTTCTTTTCATCTCGTCCTTCGTTGTCCCTTTGAAGGTTGAGGATGAAGTCCTTGAGCTTAACCTGATGTTAAAACTGAATATAATTCACGATTCAGAAAAGAAGATTATTTTAATGTTTTGCCATCGTTATGGTTACAAAAGGTATAACACAACGTTTCTATGATTGGAATCTATCCTCTTCATCAGGTGGAGGAGGTATTAATACATAAAACAATATACAACAGAAAGAAGAACAGAACAGATAAACTGTAGGAATACCTCCCCCACCTGAAGAAGTGGATAGATTCCAATCCTCGAAACGTTGTGTTATACCTTTTTTAACCATAACGATGGATTAATACATACACGCCAAATCTAGATGAAACATAGTAATTAGGTACAACTGTTAATGGCGAAGCGTAGTGTTCCAACTTCTACTGGCCGTCTCACATTTAATAGTCTACTTGTCACCGCTCATCAGTAGGCATTTATGTCCTGAACTTGCCATCTACGTCAGACTGCCACCCGTGGAGGCGTCCCGACCTCGGAGGACAAGAGCGACTCGGCGTGGTAGATGCCGTGAACAGACCTCATTTGTTTCGGGTGTCAGAGAACCGCCCGTCACCAACCGTCCAGAAATAGTTGACAAATAAGCGGGTTGATACAGTTCACCCGCCACTCCTGAAAATTTATGTTACAGGCGTCAGAGGGTGCCACTCGATCAGTGTCACCCACACTGGAGTGACGGTGTTTTGAATGAATCTTTTTTTTATGGTAGCTTATAGAAGGGTTCTTAATGTTGTTCTCAAGCGCCAAACTGTCGTCGTACCTGTAACCACAGAAATTCAAGATTAAAATGAATATTTAAAACATTTAAATTGCTAACAAGGTGTACTGTTGAATGCACTTCCAGTAGTGACGAGAGGTCCACAGCGACTACTGCGGGTACTGCAGCTGTGCGGCGTGGTGTGGCGCGGCGGCCAGATTCGATAATTAGCCATGTTTATTTGTCCAGGCCGATGGCTGGGCAGGTCGAGACCGGTCATTTGATCCCTTATTAAATGGCAATGACTATAAAGAAGATAAGGCTAAATTGCGATTTAAACGTGGTTTAAACAGTTATAAATCGCTGGTCGTGTACGGCGTGTCTGGGACGCCGTTATACCTGCTGGCCGTCCCCCCTCCTCACCCCCGACCAGGACACTGGGATATCAATTATCACACAACCTTGCACCCTCCCCCCTTCAGGTGAACTTGTGCACCAGGGAATGTCTATGGAAGGAGCCGCTACAATAGGAGTTTAGTTTAATTTCATCAAACTGAGGTTTGGTGTTTGTAGTAAAAGAGAAAATTTATTCTAAAAATGTTGAGCGTTATCATTCCTTTGCCATATGGTATTCTGAAGTATATCTTAGTATGGTAACACTTAAAAACGCTACTACGCTGTTCTAATGCTGATTTCTACTCATTACACTTATGTTCGTGTCAATAAATACTATAGCTGTGTGTTTACATGATATATTATAGGTGTAATACGAAACCTTGCTTGTATTTTGTTTACAGTAATTATAATAAGCCGATAAAACAGGGAAGCCTATCAAACGACCAGGACGGACGTAACCAGGCCGGAATTTTACCAACTAATTCAACAAAGAAATTTCAGTATTAAACATGCTCTCTCACATGATAAAATTAAAATGTCATAAAATTCTATTTAGTTAGTTTAAAAATTTATTTATTCCCCGATTTTCTTGTTGCCACCATGGTCACCCATAAGACCAAATTCAAAATATTAGTACTGTATGTTATTACTTTTTTTGAAGTTTTGGCCCCGAAACCGATCCAGTGATTCGTTGAGCCAAGAGGAACTTATATACCAAGTTTCAAATCTCCATGACCTTTCTTAACCCATAAACGCGGACATACAACGATATGATTGAAGAAGGCTCAGTTTGGTCCTTAAGATAAGCTTTTCTAATTTAAACCGGAAAACTAACATTGGGAACCATGTCATTATCGTACATACATCTTCTACATTAGGATAACGATAGTGTAAAGATGTTAAATATTACACCGTATGTGTAATATCCTTATATAGTTTTCTATGTTTTGTATGCTCACAATCTCTCTGTGAGTCAGGTTGTATAAAGAAGAAATCACAGTTATTTTACAACGCAAGATGATGTACGTTATTCCCCTTGCGGGTTGCACAACACTTGAGATCCTCACAGTTATACAACCTGCTGTAACCGAGCCTAGCTGTCCGCATTTCATGTGAAATACCACTGATAGAAATGCAATTGAATTTATTACCCTTTCTGCTTTCACCGACTAGGCTGGGGCCGGGGTCCGCGCTGTGTGCGGAATGCCTACCTTCGCCTCGTGACATTGTTAAATAACGCGGGGAACGTTAAACTCGCTGCCGTATGCGCTTCGACCACGATTTACTTTCCTTTGTCAGCCGGTTAGATCTTTATTCCATATTCTACAGGCCGGTTGTGTAACAATAGAGCGGACCTGCGGCCTGCGATGATGGGAGGAATCGGAGGCTGCATGATTGGTGAGATCGGCTTTCTAGAGGCATGCCATCTCTCCTTCACAACACCAGTAGAATCACGCTCGAGGTATATGTTATTATGATGTAAAGAAGCTAACCTTATTTGTTATTTCCATACTCCTCATTGAAATCAAACAGTACCTTTTAACAGCAAAGGTCTCTAGAAAACGGAAAATCGCAATTCAATGATACAAGGAGATACGTAACATTGTGTACAATATTAATGTGGTGTACGTTGTAGTGTTGTCGTTAAATCACTGAATTTAGTTAATTAAATCTACTGCTATTAAAGATCGTTACTTGTGCTTACTACTATGGCAACTCAGTTACAATGGATATGAGGCTGACATGATACAAGGCAATATAGAAGTATTGCATAGTTTGAAGCAAAATAGCTCATCTTGGTAACGTAGCTGATTTTGTAACCTAATAAATAAATATTGATCATTAGTGAAAGAAAATGTGTTGTCCTTAATTTTGTTATGTGCATTTTGGCGTACCATGAATTTTTATGTTGTACATCCCGAAGTCTATTTCCAGTTGCATGTTCTTAAGTTTTTCTTAGTTATCACTATGTAATATATAAGTTCATTGCTTTCTTCTAGTGCAATTATATTAGATTTCTAGTTGAGAGTGGGAACACAGTGAAAAAGAAAAGGAAGAAAAATATATGAGAGATTGTGGAAAGATTAAGTAAGAAGGCTGCTGTATGTACTAATTTCCAAGCATGGAGGTGTTGCAACAATGGTGGCTGTTTTATTGCATCTAAACAATATACCGAAGTACAGGGGTTGTGCACCAGTAAATAAATCTTAGCTTTCAGAATTGACAATAATTTATTTTAACAGTCTATGATATTATTAACTGATAGTTGTCTGAGAAGAATGAATGTCGCTGATTTACTTTATATACTTGTATAGCCTGTAGAAAACGTAGTTCTAAGCCTAAATCCTGATAACTTCCTTTATATCAACGCAAAGTTCCCAAATACATTTCCAAATAAAATACTCCCCTTTAACTTGCTTCCACTGCATGCTGATGATAAAGGAAGCAGTTAACCTGGAAATGTTAACTACGAATATTGACCACGAAATGAATGTTGCCACGACTATTAACCGCGAAATCCTTGACCACGAATTTACTTAAAACGACCCAAAATTAATTAGCTTCAAGCCTAGACATTAATTAATTAAATAAAAAACTGCTTCGTCAGAGGAGTAAGGGGCGTGCAACTTAGTTACTGGTTTTAATCATTAGAAATAAAATTGTTAGAACTCGATAAATTACTTTAATTATTTCAGCAATTTATTATGATAGTATTCATTAAGATTTATATTTACAAGAAGTATTCGGGTCGATAACTTTTATATAACGCATAATTAATACTTACGGCCACAACTCGCAGGATTTAGTATCGTGGCTGTCATGAGAATTTAGTCTTCCGGAAATCACCACACTTAATAATCCGAAGTGTGTATCTAACTCAGCCATGTAAAAAAGCGTTCATGACGATTGTTTTAACCTACCATCAAATATATAATATACGGTATAACAAGTACATATGAATTTGATAAAGTTTATATCAAATTTTCGTCTTATCAATTTCACGGTGTTCAAGTTATTCGACGCACGTGCTCAATGCTCAGCATTTAGTGTCAATGGCAAAGAGATGCGTCATGGCGAATAAAGCCGCATCTAAAGGACCTCAGCAGACCTTGACGTTTGCTTTCCGTCACCTATGTCTCTTACGTTACGAAATAGTGATCCTGTAATGTAACACACCTTATTCAATGGATGATTGCATTAATTGGAATAGCAAGTTTTACTATAGTGGATGGTGAGTTCACTGTATCAGGACATCAGAGATGCAGCAGCAACATAGCGAATGAATGTCCTCGATGTATTGATTGCAATTATTGCAAGCTATACTATAGCGGATGGTGAGTTCGCTGTATCATCAGGACTTTAAAGATGCAGCAGCAACATAGCGAATGAATGTCCTCGGTGTATTGATTGCAATTATTGCAAGCTATACTATAGCGGATGGTGAGTTCGCTGTATCATCAGGACATCAGAGATGCAGCAGCAACATAGCGAATGAATGTCCTCGATGTATTGATTGCAATTATTGCAAGCTATACTATAGCGGATGGTGAGTTCGCTGTATCATCAGGACTTTAAAGATGCAGCAGCAACATAGCGAATGAATGTCCTCGGTGTATTGATTGCAATTATTGCAAGCTATACTATAGCGGATGGTGAGTTCGCTGTATCATCAGGACATCAGAGATGCAGCAGCAACATAGCGAATGAATGTCCTCGATGTATTGATTGCAATTATTGCAAGCTATACTATAGCGGATGGTGAGTTCGCTGTATCAGGACATCAGAGATGCAGCAGCAACATAGCGAATGAATGTCCTCGATGTATTGATTGCAATTATTGCAAGCTATACTATAGCGGATGGTGAGTTCGCTGTATCATCAGGACATCAGAGATGCAGCAGCAACACGGCAAATGGATGACCTCGATGTATTGATTGCAATTATTGCAAGCTATACTATAGCGGATTGTGAGTTCACTGTATCAGGACATCAGAGATGCAGCAGCAACATGGCGAATGGATGACCTCGATGTATTGATTGCAATTATTGCAAGCTACATTATAGTGGATGGTGAGTTCACTGTATCAGGAACATCAGAGATGCAGCAGCAACATGCCACCAGTCCTGCCATATAACAGTACCGGGCCATATCGCAGTTCTGATCCAGTCCGACCACACGACTACCTCTATTGTTCAGCTTCCGTGTTTTGTCCACGCATCAATTACTTGTCGGTGTTTTATAGGGGCAAGATACCGACCAGTATTAAGTCATTTCCACTGTCTTGAGTTATTGAACGCTGCACTCTTCGTAATTATCAGCTGAATGGAACTACCAATCGCAACACAGCCGTGTAATCCGCGATGTCTGAACAACGAGTGTATTTCACTATGGTTACTACCATAAAAAAGTGTATAAAAACTGTGAACACCTCTAATTGACGTGAAGTTTGCGCGAAATCGTTAAAAAGGAGTTGCATGATTACGTACAATTTATGGGTAACGCAATAAAAACATTGGCATTTCCTCCTAGTTCTAGTAATTTGAATTTAATTAGAAATAATGAACTATGAAAAACGGAGTTTTTTTGTTCCCTCTTTTAGCTATAATTTTATTCCAATTATGAAATCATGTATTCAAATTGTCGCAAGATACGTCCTATAATCATTAGTTTATTAAATCAATTTTAGTTAAACTAATTATCTATTATACTTAGCAAAATAATCCAAAAATAATTGCATAAATGTAAGGGAAGTCCTAACACGTCACTGAGTTCCAATTGATATCCAAACTTAAAACAAGTATTGAAACAGATTTAGTAACTCGGAAGAAACGACAGTAGAAGCGCTTTCTTTTATCTCCAGTTTGATCGTTGTTATCTTGAAAGGAGAAGTTTCCGTCTCATAAATCAAGCAGCAACAGATCGTTAACAAACTCTCGAGACTTCTCGCCTTCTCCTCAACTGTAACTTGCCACCGACATCTGAACAAGTTATTCTTTCGCCGGGACAGAAAAAACTCTTTTAAACTTTTGAAATGACTCAGGTAATTAATGACTAAGAGGAATCGGTTTACCCGTGTGAGAGTATGACCTCTCCCCTCCTCCAGCCCGTTGCTTCCCTTCTGATGGGGGAAGAAAATGGGCGACAGCGACATTACGGAGCGAGGCGAGACAGAGAGACGGGAACAAACACGTTGGAAGGCACAGTTAAATCCCGGGTCCAATAAAACACGATTACCAAGGCGTCCATTCCAGCAACTAACGGCGCTGGGGAGGAGATGAACAGAGCGTCTGCTGCACCTTGGCGGGCGGAACTGGAGATTCCTGTGAAATCTCCCTGCTGGAAAATAGGTTGTGTCTAAAAGTATACAACAACATAAATTGTTATTATCACTGTGTGTATATATGCATATTCTTAATAGGTCATAAACGAAGAGTTGTGCTTATTACCTGTTAATTCTTCTAAATAAGGTTTTACTCGGATCTTGTATAAAAATATGATGAATATATATTTTCAATGTGTATTGACGGGTGCTATGTTCTCTTGGGTACGGAGAATTGATTTAAAATAAATAGTCATACGCTCTTTGAATCACTCAATAGGTGGAACGTAAAATAAAATTTTATAGCTAGTTCTTCCCGCTCAGCCGTAAGAGTAAGTAGATAACTTATTGTTTCAAACGAAATATTAATTTGGTGTAATTTAGAAATATCTGATTCCAACTACATTAGTAGAAAAACAAAATTTCTCTAGGCCCAGAAAATCGGAGTTAGGTCATGTTCGGTGAAGTTATGTACATATTTTATGTAAAGGCTACCGTGATTGCAATTGGCTGATTTTGTATACAAAGTCTGATAGATAACTCAGATATAACTTACCCGTAAATTGAGATACGGCAAAAGTGAGTGCTTGGACTGCCTTCTGTGGAATGAGAGGCCAGGTAACAAACATCACGTGGCGCAGTCCTAACGTCAGACCTCAGAACTAACTGAAATATTCCCTCGGATCCCAACACACACGCCCGTATCAATGTAATACAATCAAAGATAAATTATTAACGAAAGGACGTTTTGTAAATTGAACTTACGTTTTAAAATATTATAAGAATTATATTACATACATTTTTATTTTTGTTATTAATTACATTAATATATTATTTAAAGTTTCAAACTAGAATTTATTTGTTTATTTATTATCTATATGGCCTTTGTATTAGAGCAATCCGAATTTTGAAATTAAGTTAACATTCGGAATAATAACACTGATTCCTTCTGTTCTTGATAAATCTTTGACAGCTATAGACAGTAATTTCACAAAACATACTTTCTTATCTGCTGGCAAATTTACTTTGTTTTAGAATCTTCACTGTGTACAAAAACATCTTCTATATTCTGAGATTGTAAAAGACTAGAACTAGTAAATAAGGAATAAGTATTATTAATCTTTTAATATCATGTGTACATAGTTTATCACATGAGCCGGAGAAGAGACGGTTTATCTAAATTTCAAAGTTGAAGAGAAGAAAGTAGGTATAAAGAAAGGACGCATTAGGGAAATGAAATTTCCATTTGTTTGTTGTTTGTACAGGAGACCACGATTTACTTCTCGTCTATGTTTACGTAATCTTAGCAGAGATGTTGACGTCTTTCAGATTCCTACAGTCGCGTATTGTTGTTTGTACAGGAGACCACGATTTACTTCTCGTCTATGTTTACGTAATCTTAGCAGAGATGTTGACGTCTTTCAGATTCCTACAGTCGCGTATTGTTGTTTGTACAGGAGACCACGATTTACTTCTCGTCTATGTTTACGTAATCTTAGCAGAGATGTTGACGTCTTTCAGATTCCTACAGTCGCGTATTGTTGTTTGTACAGGAGACCACGATTTACTTCTCGTCTATGTTTACGTAATCTTAGCAGAGATGTTGACGTCTTTCAGATTCCTACAGTCGCGTATTGTTGTTTGTACAGGAGACCACGATTTACTTCTCGTCTATGTTTACGTAATCTTAGCAGAGATGTTGACGTCTTTCAGATTCCTACAGTCGCGTATTGTTGTTTGTACAGGAGACCACGATTTACTTCTCGTCTATGTTTACGTAATCTTAGCAGAGATGTTGACGTCTTTCAGATTCCTACAGTCGCGTATTGTTGTTTGTACAGGAGACCACGATTTACTTCTCGTCTATGTTTACGTAATCTTAGCAGAGATGTTGACGTCTTTCAGATTCCTACAGTCGCGTATTGTTGTTTGTACAGGAGACCACGATTTACTTCTCGTCTATGTTTACGTAATCTTAGCAGAGATGTTGACGTCTTTCAGATTCCTACAGTCGCGTATTGTTGTTTGTACAGGAGACCACGATTTACTTCTCGTCTATGTTTACGTAATCTTAGCAGAGATGTTGACGTCTTTCAGATTCCTACAGTCGCGTATTGTTGTTTGTACAGGAGACCACGATTTACTTCTCGTCTATGTTTACGTAATCTTAGCAGAGATGTTGACGTCTTTCAGATTCCTACAGTCGCGTATTGTTGTTTGTACAGGAGACCACGATTTACTTCTCGTCTATGTTTACGTAATCTTAGCAGAGATGTTGACGTCTTTCAGATTCCTACAGTCGCGTATTGTTGTTTGTACAGGAGACCACGATTTACTTCTCGTCTATGTTTACGTAATCTTAGCAGAGATGTTGACGTCTTTCAGATTCCTACAGTCGCGTATTGTTGTTTGTGCGGGAAACAAATGTGAGTGCCAGGAGCTATACGCCTTTTATGCATACATTATTTTTCTTTTACAGTACTTGAAAGCTGTGCCCAAAATAAAACATATTAAAAATTACAAGCTTTACTTTAGTGTGAATATTTTATTTTAATTGATTCATTCATATCTCTGAGTACTGTTCTATTTTTGTTTCTTTGTTTGTTTAACAGTACGTTATTGAGCTGTTTTGATCATGGTATAAATACATATTACTGTATACATCTTATAATACTCTATAAGTTTCTTTAAAACGCGTTTTATTTTATTTTTTATTGGAATAATAGGCAATTATAACCGACATTTTTATGGATATTTTATAAATCGTTGGTGGAATTTATTGTACTTTAGTTATTTTAATTTTCATAGCTGTTATCTGACGTATTGTATTAACCAATATTGTTGCATTATGCTCGGGGTCAGTGTTGTATCCAAGAGGGAGTTAGGGGGGCAGCAGGGGAGCGATTACGCTACTAATCGGAGTGATTGTTATAACTTGTTCAACTCACTGTTTGTTCATACGTATTGTTTGTTTGGTATATTACGCAAACTGGAACTCTCAATACAACATACATTCTATCGTTCACGAATCTGTTACAAACAATAACGTTATCAGTTAGATGTCTTGACAGAAATTAATACAAGAAATCGGTTTCAATTAACGCAAAAACATAGTTGAATGTAATTGTATGCAATGTAACGGCCAACTGTTTGTTCCAGTTACTGTGCTTATCCTCTAGAATATTCATAAAGAATATCACAAGTTAGGAATATGATATTTGTTATACAGTAAAAATATAGAATATCAGTTAATAAATAACAATTTCTTAATGACAAACAATGTTATGTCTTATTTTTATACAACAGGTACTACCATTTTAGCGTGAAAATATTATTCCAGCAGACGCTCTTTAAAGTGATTAACACAATTTAGCGTTTAATAAGTTTTAAGTTTTAGCCTGAAGCATACATGTTTGTCTACATACAACATAGGTGGGAAGGTTTGATTCAGTGCGAATTTTGAGATGAGCTCCATTTTACATTTCGCTTAGTTAGAGCAGTGTCTGAAATCCGACGCCGTCTCAGACTGAGTTCTGGAATTTGTCTACGTCCAACTGAAAAGATATAGAAAGGTAGTTGACGAAGAAGCTCAAAGCATACTCTTTGCATCGTTTCGATATCAGACAATCCCAAACTACAATATCAAATCAAGTATAGTCTAGGTGAACAGGTGTTCTCGTCTCATGAGGTGCACAATTTAATGCGCTACAAAGTTTTAGACACGATCCCAAAGCACGGCGCGGCGGAGCAACCGAGTTTTCACAAATAATGTTGCAAAACCCATATGGTGGGAAAGATTTATATAGCTGCTTTACACAATAAACATATTAGGAACTTCTACTATTGTTGGGGGTTTAGAATCCTACGTTTGCAAGTGTCGCTGCTTGGAAAGAGGATACATAGTTAAATCATTAGTTTGGTTATCTTTAATAATTAAGGGCCCAACAGACCTTTCTTAAATTATCTCGATAGTAAGGCCTAGACACATGGAATATGGTACATAGGTTCCCCTTTGGTTCAAGAACTCTTATTTTTTACTCAAAGGGGAGCAAAGAGCTTCAATCTTCATTAGCCAGAAAAAAAGTTACAACCAGTTCGGTAAATATTTGTGTTACGATCTGTCGGGCCCTTCGATTCCGTCGTATTGTTCACTAATAGTCTATAAGGTAAGTTATAGTGATAACGTAAGCACGTTAGAGTGCACGTGACACCTGTCACTCAGCAGAAGGGAGGCCACACACACGGATGTCGGAGATGTACTGTTCCCGGCCGGCCACTGTAGCGCCGGCGGCCCGCTCATTCCTTCAGTAACGATGACCAATATTTCTCGACTGGTCACATTCCGAACGCGTGTTTGGGAAGCGATCCGGCCCTCGCCTTTCTTCATTTTGTCTAATTAGACCCGTTTAACATCCGCGGCCGGGTGTTCCCGTGGTAATGCCGAGGACATTCTGGCCTTGCCGGCCCGCCCCGCGTACTCTGCCCGTCCTTCCCGGAATCGTTTAGTAATCCAGGAAATGTCTTTTAATTAACAAATGTAGATTGCTCTGACTCACCGTCGGAATGTGCACCGGAAAGACGAAACTTCTTATATAGATCGTTTTGAAATATTTCTTCTTGTTAATGCGTTAATTCAACGAGGGATCACGTCATTTACTTTCTGAACAAAGATTTATCTGATTCCATAATTTAATTTGGTGATCTAAACAGTAAATCAAGTTACTGTTATTTCTATCTCGTTGTTATGGGAGTTTAATTGACATCTGTAATACAATGGAGTATAACAATTGACATTCACAACGTGTAACGTGGTGGTAAAACTGTTCACCTGTTCTGATTAATTGTAATCCTAATTACGAGGTCTTGAGCGTTGTATCAATTTTGTGTACATCACTTTATGTACATCCCATTTATCCAGAATTTGGCAAAATCCTATTAGGAAAGTTAATAAGATTGAATGCATAAATTAAGCCGTGATTTATATTTATTCAAGTAATGCTCATTCAAGACAAGGGACCAACTTTTTTACGATGTTTGTTTCATTCATTTATTCCAAGTTCCTACGTGCGACTTCGCGTACAATTCAAGTGAAACACTACCAAATGAATTGTTTCCTTTAAGGAGGTTCTGTCTACACCAGGAACTGTTAGAGTGGCATTTTCAATTGAGCACATTACGGAAAAAGGGTCCAAACCCACACACATATTTGTTCGACCTCTAACCTCTCTGTTAACAGAGCCACAGCCTTATACCTACGCTACGTAGAAGTTCAATATAATTGAGAGGCTAAATATGGGACGGTAGGGCTAAAACTGGTCGCACACGGCTTGTTTCATGGAATAGTAATGTAAAGGTTCCAAGATTCCTAAAAATGTAAATAAGATTACAGTCCATTAATGTGAGGCGTCCAGAGTCACCTGGCTGCGGGACTAATTAACTCCCTTAACACCGAGAAAAGCCTAAGGTTATAACGGAAAGGTGATGGCCTAGAGGTCGGCCGACGTTTGATTTATTCCCCACGAGACGGACGGACTCCTGACGAGCTTTATGATTGGTTGCCCAAGCTCTCGCTCTCCCCGACACGCCAAGTATTTCCGTATTCGTGCTACACTATAAACATTTATGGTGCCCTAAAACTTCCTCTACCGAAAATGCGGTTTTACGGTCTGTGGCAAATGGAGGACCTCGCCACGAGAGGTTCCACGAACCCCCAGCATTCTCTAGGCATTTCCTTCTCAGGAAACTTCAAACATTCTTTTGTAAGTAGGTAACTGAGAGGAGAAACATACTTTCGGTTAGGATAAATATATTTATATATAAATCGCACGTTAATGGAAAGTATTGGACATTACCTTTGCTACGTGTAAAACAAACATCTGAACTCAAACAACTGAATGCGACGTTTTTAGTACAAATAACAGTAAAGCAACCTTTTAAAGTAATACATGGAAAAAAACTGAAACACGATGTTTGTAACGTAAAAACCTGAAACGCACAGTTTGTAACACATATAACTGACGTTTTGAGAACTGCATCTACTATCTTCTTCACGTGAAAAAATCTTAATAGTAAGATTAGACTAGCAAAAGTATTCAAATGTAAATCAAAATAAAACATTCTTTGAGGGTTAAGAAGGACATTTGTATGAAAATTAAAGTTTGTAAATTTGTTAATAATTGCGTTTTATGTTTATCCCACCAACAAATTTACGAGCTTTAGGGGTAACATGTGTCGTATTCATTATCCCCTTAAAAAAGAGAGCGGATACTATTTCTAGAAAAGACGCATTACTTTTCTATGTGTTCTCGTTATATGTATATAAGCCTTCATTTATAAATTATTTCAGTAATTTATAGGCTATATACTATTGAGAATAAAAAATATTATATAACACCATAATACCATATCTTGTTTACCTTTATTATATAATAGATAATAATAGATATCATTGTACACAATAAGTGAAGTAGTTGATAGCCGATTATATACATTAATTTTATATTAGTACAACTGGTTCCCCAAACGCTGGACCATTAGTAAAATTAATCTGTATTTTCTATCTTATAAAGGACAAAATATACCATTGCGCAATTTTGTACACCACTCACTTATGTAGGCTAATAGTTAGAATAATTTATTATCCGTCGTTTACTTTTCTGGCGCCTTGTCAAGCCTTTGCTGGTCAGTAAATGAAACATTTTTTAAACTAATATGCAATAAAATATATTCTCCATCAGATATATTACACTTTGTCACGTTATTTAAAGTTACGTGTACTATTTAAAAACGTGCATTAATCAGAAAACTGAAATAGCATACAGACATTATGTATGGAAACCTAATGTTAAATCCAAATGTAAAACCAAAGTACTACAGAGTTTACGGGTCTATCTAAGTTACGGTTCTGAGAAATAAAACATAGTTGTTGTCGTTTTGCGCACGTCAAGTAAAGGTGTGATTTGTTGCAATCGACGATTTCCGAGCTGCGAACAAACAATGCACGCCAAGGTGTGGCTTATTACTTCTCTCCGGGGAGTGCTTTATCCCCGCCATAATTAGTTAATTGAGTTGATCATCAGTTTTAAGAGCGCCGAACTTTGCTGCCAGGTTATCACACCAGAACAGCGAGCGCCTCACAGCGCGGGCGGCGAGACGCATAAAACACGTCAACAACTGCTCTAAACTTTAATTAAAACTTGCCCCTTGCTTCGATAAAATGTTTGTTTTGTAATTATCGGCTACATTAATTACATTAACGCGGCGCTGGGGAGCGGCAATTCACCTTTCGCCGGCTGATGTTACCTTCGCTGTACAGCCGTCTCCTTGCATACTTCGGAAATAACGGAACGTTTTCCATTGACACTTGTTCAAACTTCTGGACACTATAGCAAAGTGCAGTACACGATTCGATCTATTCCTTGGGTATTTTTTTATAATGATACATTTTTATTATAACGTTAGGAAAAGCGATAAATTTGTTGTATAGCATAAAATTCTATCACTGAAATGAAAACTATATCAAGGTAGCATAAAGAGCAAAGTACAATATTTTGAACATAAACCAATAGAGCAACCGCTAATATCGGCAAAATACATGTTTAGATCCAAAAAATACTTAAATACATTTTTATCTTAACAACAATCAAGTTAAATTTACAACACTATCAACAACGTGTACGAACAAAGGCATGATTTAAATATCATACAAATATAGTGACCATGAATTATAGTCTGATATAGAAACTACTTAGAGTTACTTTACAATACTGTAACTTCTCTCAGATTACAACTTAAGAAGGAACTAATTGTACAAGTGTATATAGATATGAAATGAAACAATTCCTGATTAAGAATGCTAACATCACTTCACAGAGATGTGTCCGTAACATACATGTTACTTCAATCCAAGTTTTTACTATTGGAATGTTATTATGCACCTTCTTAGTGTCTGCAACATGAACATGGCTTATATCCAGTCAAAACGCAAAAGGTTTTAACGATCCAAGCAGGACGCTGTATTGACATTTAGGAATGTCTAAGCAAAATGCCTTTTGTCAATGTCTTTGCTTAATATCAGCTGTTACTATTCTTAATGGTCCGTATAGAATTCAGACCATATTTAGCAATTTTCCTTTTCAAGGGGTTTACCACGCGTGTCCATTGATTCTACACAAAACAGTGTAGAGTTTTGTTCATTTTGTGGACGACCCGGTTTTAATTAAAACGTAAATGACGGATGCCCCAACCTCCCTATTTAGGACTCGAAGGTCACCAGGTCCAACGTCCACCGACCACTATATTGTCAGCGTCCCGGCGGCCTTCAGGACCGGCCAGGACCGCCTCCTCACCATTCTTCCTTCCCTCAGTTCCTCCAACATCACACAGAGTTTCTTTTGACAAAAGAGTTCGGTGGAAGTAGCCAATTATAACAAGTATTTAATTTGTTGCCTTCAGCCACATCATGGTTCAAAATCCATCAAGCACCAAATTCGTATACTCCATCCTGAAAACTTATATCGTGTACTTGCTATATATATTTGTACTAAATAAAACCTGCATTATTGTGCGTCTTGATAAAAAATAAAATATATAAAACACTTGTCAAATTTTAATTGAAATTAAAATTCATATTCTATTGTCTTTTTTACGACTGTGCAACACATTATAACAACTACGTGAACACAACCATTTTGATATGAATTGAGTATATCATACTGGAAATATTGAAATGGAATCCATATACTATTATTATACATTACGTTTCTAGTATGTTTTGTTTAATGTTATACTTTTTATTTCTATTTCAGTATATTCGTGTTCCCAAGTGACCATGTTTTAGATGTTTATAATCGTAGTTTCAAGTGTATCTAAAATATTTCTTTCAAACTCGATGATGATTTAAGACTACCAGAACACCCTGCAGACCAGTCCACAGGAATGGCCGCTAGGATGTCGATTGATGGCTTGTTGGGATAAGACGAACTCCAGACTGGGTGCCTTGTTGACAAATGGATCAGGGCGAGACCCTGCTATAGTAGCAGATCCGTGCGTGTTTGCCCAGGGGAGCTCGCAGGTATGTCCTCGGCCAGGACATCTGCCACAACCGCCTGCTGGCCGATTCTAAGTTACAGTCGCTATTCATACCGAATACAAAAAATTCCCACCTGCTTCTATTATCTGTAAAATTACGGAGCAATTCCCTTTCCCCTACTTTGGGAAATGAAATTCAGTCCAGCACAGTATAAACACTACCATATAGATAAATAAGTGTACACTGTATATTTATAAACTTTTTCTTATGCATGAGGATTGCTTCAACTCTGATAACAAATTCCGCAAAGGGAATGGTGTGAAAAAGAGTCGACATTAGTTGTGCTATTCAAAATAAAATATCTCCATTAACAAATTTGATATAATGAATGAAATTTCCTAAATATCACTCACCTTTATCCTTGTCATCTGCATAAACAAAACATGGCGCACAACGCATGTTTATGTGCTGCTAAACATAAAATATCTTCCTGTTTGTATACAATACAGAATAATCAATTTTCCGCGATTTACAAAAGTACTTATTTATGTAATGTACATTGTAGCTGGAGAAAATTATAGTTGTTGCGTAGGTTAATGCGTTAACAGAATATAAAACTGTACAATTTCACAAGAGAAACTCAATACAGCGTGTAAGCTTGTTCAGTTGACTTAACAATATACATTCTGCGTCCGTGTGATCGCGTAACTTATTCAAACGTAAATATAAATGATACCATCATTCACAGCAGTGGAGGTGTATTAAAACTTCATGTAATATTGTAACAGATATTTCATAATGAATGTAAAACGTCACTGCGAACTGACCAATACAATTTGTATCATAACATGGTGGGCATTCCTACGTCGTGTATAGAATTGTATCATTCAGCTGTGCAATAAGCAATACTAAAAATTGAAACATAATATACAGTGTTTAAAGTTACATGTGAGGTCAATATTTGTGAGATCCAATAGAAGGATTAATCTTCTTTCGTTGCTTGGTAGTTTCAGATCGCTTTTAGTAATCTTATCCACCTAATATCCCTTTAAGTCCAATAAGTGCATTAAGGACTTTAAAATAATTTCCTTTAAGACTGAGGTGAAGAAAACATGCTTTTGAGGGCGTTTAAAATCTGGAATCCGGGCAATTTTATGATCACACCCGTTTTTGAAAGTAACGTTTTATAACCGGCAATAAAAACGGCTGAAGATTCAAATGAGAATTATTTATAGCATATGCATGAGATAATAGCTTCAGAAAATGTGTACTAAGAAAGCTTGGATGTTTCTTAGTAGTTTATGGCTTAAATAAAAAAATGTTGCTAATGAAATATGACCCAAATATAAAAAGAAAATGAGTTATATTTTGTATGCATAAAAATGGCACTTCCATATTATTTTAACTCCATATCCTTACATTCGACCGTTTTATGGGTCTGGTTATAATCGGAGGCCCCTAGATTTTATTTGAAACTCGTGGTAACTAGATTTTTTTCTATTTTCTTCTTTTAGAAACGGCACCTTAAAGGTTGTAACCAGATCAAAAAAATATTCCATCACAAAACCGGTTGCCCTGCTTAATCTACAGATAGACAACAAAGTGTAGATGATTTATTTCAGAATCCTTTTAAACAATAATTTTGTATTTATATAATCGGAATTTTCAGGTAATTTAACTTAGAAAAGTAGATTTCAATATAATTTGGGTGCGTTTTAGTCCAGGTTGCTTGTCACTAAATCTTTTAGAACAGCTTTTGAAGTTATCCTAGAAAGGACTATCACTCGTGAAAGTTGTCCTACACTTCATAAATGTAGTCATGGGGATACAGTAGATCACCATGACAAAAAGAAGATAGGGATTGTTGCTAAAAAAAGTGAGATGAATGCGTAAAGTAGAAGAAATATTTGTCTTCAGTAATAATCCATTTAATCACTATTCGAGTTTTAGTATACAAGATTGGAAATAATCTTTATATTTAATACATAATATTGTAGAACAGCACATATTGAACTAACCCTTCTTTTCCTACTATACAAATATGTATGGCAGGTTTCATGGAATGTGATAATCAATTTAAATTCAGAAAACTAAGCCATTTCTGCGTACAGTAAGTATTTATTCACCACAAGAAATCTTATTTGGTTAAATTTGATTTGTATTCAAACACTGGGGACAACACGTAGTAAATAATAATAAAACTAAAACGTTTATTTTTATTGATTTATTTATACAGTTTAAAAAACGCAAACCGTATTTTTTACAAATATTGGTATAGGTTATTGAAATTTTATAAGAACACCAAATATAATTCACCCTCCTTTTAATAAGGTTATTAAATGAGTCAATGTGGTACAGAAACTATTGTTTTAAAGTAGGTTATTAGCATATATCTGAAGGTCTAAAACACTTTCTCATGTTATTTGCGATAGAAGCATGATATTGCCAAAGATAATGCTAACTTAAACCTAGCCTCACCGTTTAGAAACTCGGACCGGTTAACAGAATTCGCTAGTGTCGCTCTAGTTCCCGTCCAAGGTACTGTTAGCCTTACGAAATTGTTCAAGTGAGATTAAAGTGTTTTATCTGTTCTCTGGTAAGAAGCAATGAATGTCCATGTAGGAACATCACGATGTTCAACTCTGATTGTGATGTTATGTTGCAGGATGCTAGGAGGAGAGTGACGGCGCGTGCGGGCGGACCATGGGCCACGTGTTCGTCCTGCTTCTAGTCGGAGTGAGCATAGCCTCCGCCGAGCAAGGTGAGTACCCAACTCAACATTAGTTGTATCAAGAGATAGTGGGTAATTGAACAGATTTTATATTTTTGGGAATAAGACCTTTTTCACCGTGGTCATTAAACACTTGGTCCTTCCACTTTTGTTGCCTTCCAAGTGATATGGTTGCCCAGAGTCCCCTAAACTGCTATTCGTTTCCGCAATTTCATCCTTTACGCGAAGTTGTTTTCAACAATGACTATATACTGGAGCCAATTTGGCAATAAGGGAGATTTGGATCGTTGATAGATAGGTCGTAGAGACTTCAAAACTTGGTACATAGCCTCTTCGTCCAAGAAGTACCTATTGATTTTGGGATGAAAAGATCAAAGGGTGTCAAAACTTGCCAGTAACCACTTGTAAAAACTACTGTCTTTACCTTTTCTCCTCTATTGATAGGATTCAAACTTTTGGTGCTGGATTCCCGCAATATATTTGCAAACTGTCCTTAATATACTAACATATTTTTTGAACATTTCCATTTTTTAAACCAGTAGACTTAGACCATTTAAAAGAGTGGTTAATGCAGAGATCAGCTAAAAGAGTGATGTTCAAGACAATTGTACCAACTGAAAATGCTAGTACTGCCCTCTGGCTTTGCACATAAATTTCTAACATCTCCCATACATTCCATTTGGGATCGATGGTTCAACGAAGGCGTTTGAGACTGAGAGACCAATAACAACACAATTAACAGTTTGATGTTAATATTACCATTTTCAGAGTCGGTTTTACAGACCCGACAAGTCGGTTCATGCAGACCGCTGTCGGGTAGTAAATCAATTAATTACGTTATCGACGGATAGCACACTTAGTGGGGTCAGAGTTGTGCTAATTGGTTGTTTGAACACTTGAGGCTAGTGCAGTGCCACTTTTATTGATCCACATTTACAGTACGGTAGCAGTAAACACAGCCTCACGCGAGTTGACCATTGCCGCTGCACGTTATTCCCGCATTTACATTTCCCTTCACACTTTTTCCTCGGTATTTTAACAAGTGATTTTAATATTTGAGCGGATCACGTCATCAAGTGATAGTTTTGCTAACTGCCATCAGAATACTCTAGAAGAGCGTAAATGTAGGACAATAAAATATATATGCTGTAATTTAGCTCACAACAAGTGTATTAGACCCAATGATTGATAAGAGCATATTCTTACATACATAGTAACGCCGGTGGTAAAAGTACGTACATAAGAGGATACATTAGAATCGACTTCCGCATGTATCTTAACAAAACGAGAGTCTGAATTTTTGGAAACTAACTAGGAAAGTTAACTCCAATGAGAATTTAATAAAAATAAATCCATAGTCAGGATCTTTAAACTGTGGCTAGTTTACTATAACATATGAGTGGAACACAGTTTAGGGATTAAAAGTTTCCCTATATTCATACTATCATCGATAATTACATCGATAATTACACAGCGATCGTCTTGTTTCCCAAATGATATTTTATTTTAAATATATAATTCATATTTTAAATCACATGAAGTAATTGCATCAACAATATTACTGTTGAGTATATTCCATTTCCATTGGACACCTAAAAGGTTTATATTTTATAGAAAATCATGAATCAATTACGGATTTTATAATGGTTGTCTATAGATGAACTACTTTTTCATTTTTCTCTGAGTTTGATTAATGCTGTTTAAAATAATGATACAGATTGTTGTATGCGTAGCATTTCCCAGAAAGAACGGTTACTATTCGACGATCGTTGTCGGCAATAAGCCCTGAGCGTCTTGGACTAAAGCCGAAGAACCAGAACCAACGACAGAGGAGTAAACCACGGGGAGTGGTGGAGGGGGGAGGGAGGCAGGACAGATTATCTTGACAGTACGATAGGATGTTAGGAGGTCGGCTTGGGGCTCTCTCTCAGATATCGGGTCGGGTTACCGCCGTTACAAAAACGAAAAATAATACGTTCAGCCGTATCAATTAACAGGTCCGTGGGTCTGGGCTTCATATAAAATCAATTTGGCCGGGTCTCGATCAATACGGTCTCCTCGCCGCTTGGACTTGGATCTGCACCGAGCCGCCTTGGACTTGGATCTGCACCGGGCCGCCTTGGGTCATGGCCGTGGCTCTCGTGCGGGCTTGTGCAAGTACACGGTACGGCGTACAGTCATGGGTTCGATCCACCAAAATATCCAGTGTTGTTTGACAAGTAACACCTTCTTTCAAAATGTTTTAGTTTTGTATAAAATGTTATTTTTCGCTAAGAATTCATCAGCTTATGTTGTGGTAATACAAAAACAAGAATATAACTTTAAATTTATATGATAAAAGATTATTGTTTTTGATGTAATATTATAGTGTTCTTTTGTATCCATGTCCATGAATCCATGTGCTGAAAGAACATAGCACACCTTATAACCTTAACACAAATACAGCAGTGAGGTCTTGAGGTCCCGGTGGCTGTGGCACGGACTGGTGGCCGGTCATAGCACACCTTTTAACCTCAAATCAACTGTAGCAGTGAGGTCTTGAGGTCCCGGTGGCTGTTGTGTGGTCTGGTGGCCGGTAAGAGCACACCTTATAACCTCAACTCAACTGCAGCAATGAGGTCTTGAGGTCCCGGTAGCTGTGTTGCGGACTGGTGGCCGGTCTTACCACGGATTTGTGGCCAGTCATACCACTCCTTATAACCTCAACACAACTACAGCAGCGAGGTCTTGAGGTCCCGGTGGCTGTGGCGCGGACCAGGTGGCCGGGTACAGCGCACCTCTCGACTCCTCACTATTAATATCTGGCCACCAGCGAACCATTAGTCAACCATCAGAAGCTTGTCAAACGAATTATTTGTTGTCTCTGGTAGGAATCAATTAACAGGCTGCGGGTTGTGTTGTATGTGTGGTGGAAGTGTAGAGGTGCTCCAGGCGCTCTGTTATAATCCTTAGCTTTCGAGATGTTTTGCGATTCTGTGAGCACTTAGCACTCTGTATTTCCATTTCACTGGATAATTTATTTTCTTCGGTCAGTTTTCTGCCACATTTTCCATACCATAAATTTCATTGGAGGAAGTGGTTCAAAAGTCTAAACAAATAGGTTTCGTATTGTTAATGTTCAGCAATTGAATAACTTATACAAGCGCAGTGGGGAGCTGTTCTCTTTTGCAACAAAATTAAAATCAAATTATTTTGTGTATATACTCGTAATATGCAACAAAATTAATTTTCAAAACATATCTCTTGATTCTTTTTCTCTATAAAAATAAAACCATAGTATAAAATGTATTTGTAACATTCGTATCTGTAAATTGTGTTGACCGCGATGTAGTGTTATAAAAGGGTTGTATTTTTTATATGGTCAATGTTCAATTGAAATCGAATCATAGTTTTGTTGTTCTACAGCAATCTTTAAAATTTATAACTGTTTTGATACGAACAAAATGAAAATTGTGCGTGTATCATCTACTAGTACCCAACAGTAGTTGGAATATTATCCGTTCTTTGTCCTGGAAATATGACTCCCAATAGTTTCTTTTATAATGGTGCTTATTGTAGATTAAGGTATGTCAGGTTTATCTTTTACAGCAGTGGATATTTAAATCGGAACAACTAAGCAAGGACTGAAGAGTGCAAGCAAGTATGGAGCAGGTTGTCGTGTGGAGCGAAATGAATATCGAACTTTTGAGGTTATGTGATGGGTCCCCTGCCGATATTCCAGACAATTCGGGGTATGCACACGGGCCAAGAGATGGAGTACGCTAAATTACTGTGATCTGGTCTGAGACTCCTTATAAGGCTTTCCGATCTAATGGCTACTGCCACGCTGCACAGCCATGGTACCCTCAGCGTCTCGCACGACGGCGACCTCACCTCTCGGTGTGCTGATTTTGATTGATAATATTGTGACACTGCAGAAAGTTTGAACCAAGCTTGATGGGAATTCATTTTCTGTAAGATTATAACATAAGCTTTTGAGGTTTGTAAAGGGCGCTCTTGTCCCTTCGTTGTCAAGCGAGGTAGCTGAGTGGTTAAGATGCAGATTTTCGTCAGATTTCGACTTTTTGTCAAGCCAATTTTGCCGCAGCCCTTTTACGAGTACATACCATTTCCAAAGACATTTTTTTATTGTTCCACGAGGTGTGACATCTTATAATCAGGCTCAAGGAAAAACTATCTAGAATTTATAAAATTCTAGATCGTTACTAAAACTCCATGTAAAATTGAATTTTACATGGAAGCATTAATTTCCTTGAAGGAAAAAGGTTACTAACACCATACCATTACACAACACTTGAATGGTATTAACACTGTCATTAACTGCATTTAGTGACAAAAGTTTATTTTCTCTAAGAGATAAGTGAATTACAAAGACGTATCTTCCAGAAGTTGTAACGGATTTGCATACTGCAAACATGTGACATTTTTATCTTCAGTAGTTTTTATTTGGGTCTGATTACATAATTACCAAATGTAAATCTCTGAAATTCCTCTTTTATTGATCAATAAACATGAATTTTTAAAGAGTTTTTTACTTCTGATAAAAATAGTTTGCAAGACATCGATTGCACCACCTTAATCTCAACTGTTCATCCCCGGGGACTGGGTTTGAACATTTAAATTTATTTTCGGGCGCGAAATTTTATTATCTTAACAAATAGTTATATTAGACCAGCTTGACATAATGTGGTATACGGTTTGAGAATGGAAACATTAACTATCCGTTTCTGGTTCAATTTAAATCGATGAGCTTCTAATGAACTGTCTTATCCCATAGGGCGTACGGACAATTCCTCTTAAGAGACAGTGCAGTTATACACACACACGCGCTCAAAATGTTTGTCATATATTTCCATCTTACGGTTGAAGTGCTCATTTATTAAAATCCTCTACATGGGTTTTACACATAGAGTAGGACGTCATGGCAAGGTGCAGATTTGCAACTAACTCCCCAGATTGAATTGGTCCATATTGTATGTAATTATACCAAAACATGTGATGTAGTTTCCACTGATGGATTTTCCATGTTGGTGTTTTTAATTATAAGTTGTACTCGAATTAAAATTTTGTACGTGCCCGGCGAAATTGTTTATTTTATGTCCAAGGTCGACCGTCGCCATTTGCATACTACTCCTTTCAGTTTCTCCAAGGCTGTGTTTTGTTCGAATTATGTATGTAAATATGCCGGTCGTTTAAGCAAACATACAACTGAAGCCGAAGTTCAATTAACAACACTCTTCTTATATATATTTTAACATATTCTTGAATATAAAGCCGCTCTAGCGATAATTGACTGATTCCGTTCGCTTTGTGCAAGACACTTACATGTATGGTAACTTGCGACATGCGCCCACTCACGCGGCACTTTACATCGTAATTATCGCCGTATTTACATTCAAGAACGCTTGGTGCCAAATGGAAAATGCAATTTATGCGGGAATTTGAAATAATTTAATACTTGACGCTACTACTTATAGACTTAACTAATTGTTATTGCCTTTTATACAAGAAACATCCTTTACTAGAAAGTATTTATTACCTATTTACTTTGAATATTGTTTGTTTCCATTAGGGGTATACGTATTGCAATAATTAAGTTATAATTTTCTTTGGAAACACGCAATTAACGGATATAATTTAGTATTTTTCATATCTCATAGGTATTCTCATAAGTTATTGCATTTACGCGCAAGGCGAATCCGAGCTAAATGCTATCAAGCCCCGAATAAAACTTTAGGAACGAGTATTAAACGATACTTTTCATCATTATGCAAAATGCACAAGAAATCTATTAAAAGATAACTGAAATTCCGTTTGCCTAATTTAGTTGAACATAGGACTGTCAAAACAAATAACAAAATCCAATTGTTGATACAGAGAATGAGATTATTTTTAGGGAAAGAATTGTTTACATAGGTTAAATAATGTATAGGAGAGGGGAAATCAGATGACGTAGCTACAAAGGAAACGATAACTTTTGCAGATAGCTGTATTGGAAAGTAGCTCACGGAGTGATGAAAAGATTTAATCTACTTCCTAGCTAATCTTTTTTACTAGAGTAAAAATGTTGTATTTTATTGTTATGACTGACCAAAAAGCAGAATTATTAACAAAAAGGTAATATACCACACTATTAAACCATTGTTATGGTAGAAACGAATGTTATTTACAATCGGTGGGTATTCAAAACAATCCTAAATTTATTCAAATTGTGTATGTACTGGAAAATGTGTGCTTAACGCAAACGAAGAAAGTTCAATTTATTCTCAGAGCAATTGCTATCCTCGGATCCTCCTCGAGCGATAGAGAAGGTTCTCTACAACGAGGACAGAGTGACACAATTTTCACTGATGGTAAAAACTGGGTTTCCATTGTTGTGTTGGAATTGTACATCGCTGGTTGTTTCTGGAGTCAATGCAAAATCATTTGATACATTCAAATGATATTTTGACAAATATAAAGCACGGGGTTCTGTTAGGCTTAGGCAGTTTTCCTGACCGACTCTGCTTTCTACTACTCAAGATCAGCTGTTCGACATTACGAGTGCTCTAGCGTCCGTTTAGACTAGTTTTTACTATCGGACACAAAACTTGCTCAACTTCTTGCCAGTGTACACGCAGCGCAATGAAAGTTTGTATCTCACGTTTCTGCTTGCACGGCGTGACTCGGTCCCCAGTGACCGACATGATAGACCGAGGAGTGTTCACATGGGTGACGTAAATGGAGAGGCAGACAGGCCCGTAGTGACATCATGGGACAATTAACATAACACCTTCTGGGATGTAATTAACCACGAGTTACAATACATAGTGTCCCACCCTCTCACCTCACGTCATCACTGTGTGGCCTATCTCCCGGTATTATCTCGTTAATTAAGAGTTACGAGAATATGTTTTCCCCTGCAATGTCCGGGAATGCAATGCCTGCCGTTGCGCTACACTGTTGTTTGTCTTCACATCTGTATGCCTGAGGTGAACATTAAACGACACTTAAGTCCTAAGTGTATAATGTAAAACCTTGAACTGTTTTAACTAATATTTCATTTGAATACTGTTCTTAAATTTCATAATTAAACTGTTACGAAGCTGTGCGATTTCAGCTGCTCAATTTAGTACATTCAAAATAAAAGGAGTACTTCAATGATCAAGAATAATATATAAAATCAGATTCATAAACTTATAATTTAAATTATTATTATTGATATAGTATAAAGTAACATATATTATATGAAAATAATTTTTTAACGGTAGAAACATTTAAAAAAATCAACTCGTAATCTAAATTAATAATTTTAATTTGCTTATTACACGTGTCTCTCGGAGGCGTCTAAGGATATTCTAGCTTGTGAACTCATAGAAAGATTGGAAAACAATTTAAAATAATGGGGGTTTTCTAAACCAATGCAATTCTAATAGATCACATGTCCTAATTTTAGGGGGAAATGTTCCATATATCACTTAACCCTCGCAAGGAATTAAACCCGTGACTTCACAGTTAGACCCGCAGTCTTAAGTCTACGCAACGGTGAATGTTTTTTGAAATGCGTTATTTAATCTTATGTACATCGCATACTATTTTCCGTCGCTTACTATTAGCCCATACTAAAATGTCATATGATCGTACTCAAGTCTGTGTCTACTATTTTTTATAGTATGGTTTTCTCGTTGCATTTATAGTTATACTCAGAAGACAAATGTAAACATTTTCGCTAACGCTCAGCCAAATCCCATGGAGTGCCATGTACCATTATCAAATTCAATGTTTTTCGTACAGAAATGAACCATCTTACAAAACTTCAAATGTATAAATAGGTTCATCTTAGAGGTATTGTGCAGACCGGCAGACATAGTTAACAAACAATTTAATCCCTTCAATCAGCGTTAAGTCTTTTAGTTATTTATTAATTAATTAATTTTTAAATTATAATTGTTATATATATATATATATATATATATATATATATATATATAGTTATTATTATTGTCTATCCTTCATTTTTGACACTTAAATAGTTCTAGAATTTAGATCTTACAATTAAAAATATTGTACGAACACCATAAACAACTAATGTACCTACTTTTTATATTTATATTTTGATTATACCCACTTGAAACAAAATTTCAAAAGCAAAAAAATTTTAAATATATCAAGAACCCTTAAAAATTATTACTATTTATAAGTTTGCCGCCATTTTTTGTTTGGTTTTAAAGATAACTTTACACTTTGTGTTGGTGTTCTAATATGATCACTGTCAAATATATTGCACGTTGAGCCCATTTTTTGATGTTTGTAAGGACCTAAGAAAACAAAATGAATAGCATCGTGGGGTTGCTACATAAACCATTGTGAATTTTAAAGCTGTTTCCTTTGTGTGTGCTTTCAACCTCGAATGCATTCCTAAAAGATCGAGTTTCCAAGTGGTAAGTAACCTTATGTCCTTTGCCTTAGAGCTAAGCTAACAAAGGGCGAGAGGTCGGGGCGGCGCGGCGTGGCGGGTGTGGGAAGAGACCGGTTCGCCAATCGCGTCCGATCACACCGGGGCCAAAACGTTAATTGGCTGCGTCGTTAAGGCATCGGTTCCTAATGTAAATGGTCAATCAGGTGATCGGCGAGGCCGGGCTGCCATCAGTTACCGCACGACGACGCGAAGTCACTAGGCCTGCAGCCGGGTCGCGTCGCGCTGGGCTGCCGGGGTGTGACCGGGGAATGTTGGATTGCACTTTACTGGCTGTCTGGGATTACCGTGTGATGCGGAGAGTTCTGGATTCAGACCTAATACATTGCAACTGGGTCGCGTTGCACTGGGCTGCCGGGGTGTGACCGGGGAATGTTGGGTTGCACTTTACTGGCTGTCTGGGATTACCGTGTGATGCGGAGAGTTCTGGATTCAGACCAAATACATTGCAACTGGGTCGCGTCGCGCTGGGCTGCTGGGGTGTGACCGAGGAATGTTGGGTTGCACTTTACTCGCTGTCTGGTATTACCGTGATGCGGAGAGTTAAGATTTCAGGCCTAATACAATGCAGCCGGGTCGCGTCGCGCTGGGCTGCCGGGGTGTGACCGGGGAATGTTGGGTTGCACTTTACTCGCTGTCTGGTATTACCGTGATGCGGAGAGTTAAGATTTCAGGCCTAATACAATGCAGCCGGGTCGCGTCGCGCTGGGCTGCCGGGGTGTGACCGGGGAATGTTGGGTTGCACTTTACTGGCTGTCTGGGATTACCGTGTGATGCGGAGAGTTCTGGATTCAGACCAAATACATTGCAACTGGGTCGCGTCGCGCTGGGCTGCTGGGGTGTGACCGAGGAATGTTGGGTTGCACTTGCTGTCTGGGACTTTATCGTGAAGAATGTACTTTACTCGCTGATGTGATGCGGAGAGTTAAGATTTCAGGCCTAATACAATGCAGCCGGGTCGCGTCGCGCTGGGCTGCTGGGCTGTGTGACCGAGGAATGTTGGGTTGCACTTTACTCGCTGTCTGGTATTACCGTGATGCGGAGAGTTAAGATTTCAGGCCTAATACAATGCAGCCGGGTCGCGTCGCGCTGGGCTGCCGGGGTGTGACCGGGGAATGTTGGGTTGCACTTTACTCGCTGTCTGGTATTACCGTGATGCGGAGAGTTAAGATTTCAGGCCTAATACAATGCAGCCGGGTCGCGTCGCGCTGGGCTGCCGGGGTGTGACCGGGGAATGGGGTTGCATGTTTACTCGCTGTCTGCTGTATTACCGTGATGCGGAGAGTTAAGACTTCAGGCCTAATACAATGCAGCCGGGTCGCGTCGCGCTGGGCTGCCGGGGTGTGACCGGGGAATGTTGGTTTGCACTTTACTCGCTGTCTGGTATTACCGTGATGCGGAGAGTTAAGATTTCAGACCAAATACATTGCAACTGGGTCGCGTCGCGCTGGGCTGCCGGGGTGTGACCGGGGAATGTTGGTTTGCACTTTACTCGCTGTTTGGGATTACCGTGATGTACAGTGTTTAGACTTCACACCTAATACATTGCAGCTAGCCCACGACGCGCTGGGTTGCTGGGTTGTAACCAGGGAATGTTGGGCTGCACTCTAATCCCTGTATGAGATAACCGTGATGTGGAGAGTTCAGACTTCAGATCTAATACATTGCAGGTAGGCTACGTCGCGCTGGGTTGCTGGATTGTGACCGGAGAATGTTTGGCTGCACTCTAATCCCTGTATGAGATCACCGTGATGCGGAGAGTTCAGACTTCAGATCTAATACATTGCAGGTAGGCTACGTCGCGCTGGGTTGCTGGATTGTGACCGGAGAATGTTTGGCTGCACTCTAATCCCTGTATGAGATAACCGTGATGTGGAGAGTTCAGACTTCAGATCTAATACATTGCAGGTAGGCTACGTCGCGCTGGGTTGCTGGATTGTGACCGGAGAATGTTTGGCTGCACTCTAATCCCTGTATGAGATCACCGTGATGTGGAGAGTTCAGACTTCAGATCTAATACATTGCAGGTAGGCTACGTCGCGCTGGGTTGCTGGATTGTGACCGGAGAATGTTTGGCTGCACTCTAATCCCTGTATGAGATCACCGTGATGTGGAGAGTTCAGACTTCAGATCTAATACATTGCAGGTAGGCTACGTCGCGCTGGGTTGCTGGATTGTGACCGGAGAATGTTTGGCTGCACTCTAATCCCTGTATGAGATCACCGTGATGTGGAGAGTTCAGACTTCAGATCTAATACATTGCAGGTAGGCTACGTCGCGCTGGGTTGCTGGATTGTGACCGGAGAATGTTTGGCTGCACTCTAATCCCTGTATGAGATCACCGTGATGTGGAGAGTTCAGACTTCAGATCTAATACATTGCAGGTAGGCTACGTCGCGCTGGGTTGCTGGATTGTGACCGGAGAATGTTTGGCTGCACTCTAATCCCTGTATGAGATCACCGTGATGCGGAGAGTTCAGACTTTAGACCTAATACATATTCAGTGGCTAACCAATATAATCCTAAAAGAATTAGTACGCTTTGGCGTGTTTCTTCACTGTCTAGGTCTAAAACGTAAATCTACACTATTCACATTATTAATGCTAGAAGTGGTCATATGGGCTACAGGAATGACCCATTTTGTCGGGACTCATATCACGTTTCAATATAAATGGTTGGTTATGGTTTGATAGAAGTGAATATCAACCCATGGATTTTGCTATGCGTTGGCGAATATGTTTTTATTGGTCTTATGGGTATCCACGACGACAACCAAAAATCTTTCTCATCAGCCAGATTTTTACACAAACTGAGTACAATCATGGCACATTTGAACATGTGACAGAGTAACACGTGTAACCTAATTATAAAAATGAAATGAGCTAAAACTTAAAATTTGTCATGGTACCTCAACTAAGTCCGGTGCGCGACACGTGGTCTTTGGCGCTCCTATCTTGTAATGTATCCACGTGTTCAAACGAGTGTAAAGTGACTTAATGACTTATAGTTTTACTATCCAATGAATTATATGGAGACTGACTACACCGTTAATTCGAGTCCGGTTGTTGTGTCGATACTTGGCATGAAGGTTTATGTGTTTGCAGATCTTGCATGTAAACTGATCGGTATAACAACAGATCGCTTGATTGTTGGGACGTTGAATGTCAGAACCGCCACGAAATTCTGAACCCGTATCATTATGAAGACTTGGGTCATTAGAATGGGCTGCAATAATGTATCAGTCCAAATAGTATACCTCGTCCAAATTTGTCTGACCTGATGAATGTCAAAACCTTACGGAATGGCCCTTGTCAATAAATGCGTACAACGGCTAGTAAAACTAGACATTGTTTGATAATAATCGGTTAGACTAATAATTATTTAAATTATGTCTGATGTTTAGTTATTAAATTTATATTAATATTGCCAGAGTTGTCCTCACCAGTTGGCTTCATTGTTAAATTTTACAAAAATTAATTAGATCAATAGATTTGTTTTGTTCATTGGGGAAAACTCCTTAGACTTTTAATCGTTTACTGTGATAAAAATTGTATAGATTGATGTACAATAATTATTGAGATTTTCACCTCCGAAAGCTTGTGAATGTACCAAACATTTGCCATTCTCAGAATCACTACGTTTCAAGGTTCGATATCCTCTTCCTCCGTATGATATATAATCTATCACGTAACTACAATTTAAGTGAAATTAAACGAAACATACTAGAACGTTATGGAACGCACAAGTCAGGAGTCACAAAAATACGTGTTGTGTGTTAACTCCGTACTCATTATCTCTAAAATATGCACTGAATGAAAACAAAACACTAATTATTATAACTGAACTACAGAATACAGCTCACAATAGGTCTGCACTCACCGACCAACCACATAGAACTGACTAGAGGCAAGTATAAATGGCGATCTTCACGACGGAAACAATATGGCTACAAATCGGGAAACACGGGTGAGCCTATTTGTGTTGAGTTAAATTTTCCACCTGAGGGAGATATCAGATTGAAGATTTCGAAACGTAGTGTTACCGATTTCTTGTATCGGATATCAATCGAATTTTTCAGAAAAAAACATCCTGTTACTTTCATAATTCTTCCATCTTCAATAACGAAATTTAAACAAATGACAATGCAACAGAACAAGAGCAGTAGAACAAAAAGAACACTAAGCGGGGACGCAGTGGACGCGATACCAGACCTCTACTATCTCAAGCAGCGATGAGAGATGTGGTCGGCTGCACGGCCGAGGTCATCGCCCATTGTCAAAATAAATAATGAATTATGCTGACACAAGGTTTTAATAACGCGCCCCGTATCGGGCCGGCTGTTAATTAGTGGATTTAAAAGAAATTTGTTTTATGAGTGAGTGACAATGTCAAGGTTTGTTAATGGAAACAAAGACGGGAGTCGTTGAATGTGCTATTGTGAAGTGTTAATAACAGATGGAAGCGGAGGCTAATTGGACGCAGGCTTGTCCGAGGCCGCGGTGAGACGTATGGTACATGAAAGGTGAGAGCTACGTACCGGTACTTGAAAACTATGTAATTAACATAATTGGGGACCGCAGGATGATCATCAACTTCCTAGACAACTTTTCATAAGTAACAAGTGTAAAAAGGGTTCAGGACTGACTTACTTTGTGGGTTAAGAGAATAATCATATCCTTCTTGTGGTATTAATATAGTCATGAATAGTATAACAAAATAATACAATCATCTGCTATTACGTAATGAATCATTATTCAACTGGAATGTAAAATTCAAAGTACATTTCGTATAAGTTGAGAAGGAAATGTATATTTTATTTGATAATGTGACGTAATTATTAGATTATTTACTGAAATTTTATGTAATCATTCTGTTTGTTCCATATCGGAGTTTATAAAACCGGTAAACTTTACCCTTTTCTTGTTGGCTGAGCGTTAGCAAAGCCTGTTATTCGGGGGGGGGGGGGGGGTAAAACGTTTCTTCTTTCTGTTTGTCTGTAAGATATCCCGAGAAAGGATTAAGCTACGCAAGAAACTCTTTCTACATAGATAGGTAAAATCAAGTTCGATGATCCAAGATATGTTCTTACACCAAATCCCGTTAGTATGCAGGACAGTACCAAACAATCATACCCTACCCAAAATACGAACTCGTATTAGTTATCCATTCTTTACAAAACATTTGAAGTACTGTTTGGAATTACTGGAAATATACAGTTATCTTTACGTCTCCCTGTATAATTTGCACAAGCTAATAACTTCCGGTAGGGGAATTTTTTTGAAGAGTGCAGTCTTAATAATGGTGTATTACACGAAGTACTCAATTTAAAGTCATTGATGGCGCTAGATGTTTGCCTTAAAGTGAGTATTTTGGATCGATGCAATTATTGGTAATAACAACCCATTAATTTTAACTGTGTAATCGTGTACATAACCTGTAATAAATTACCTGGACACTCGTCAGCGTCTGCCCTGGATATGCATAGCTAAAAAGTGAGAGATAATGTTATATAGTAACGCGACGTTTTGTGTAAAAACTAGCGGTCGTACACGTAACGTAACTATAGTGGGATGAGTTGATTCTAAGTGAATGTTGAGGTTATAATCAAGCCTAGTACTAACCAAGTCTGTGTAATAATGTCCTGCGAAATACTCTTGGAATCGCGAGTCATATCGGACTGAAGTGGTTAAAATAAAGTCGGCGACGATTAAGTCTAAATCGAACTTTTTGCATCGTTTCTACATCAGAGACGTCTAGATTACAAAATCAAGTGTAATCACATACTATGTGATACCGTGAGTGTGGGCTGTTCTGGTAACAGCTTGTTATCAACAATTGTGGTAAAACAGTAGTTGGTGGTATTGCGCGTGACCGTGATTGTCACCTATCTATTGTCCGGGCGGAGTGCAGGGCTGGAGCCGGGGCGGTCACTACCGTGAGCGTGGGCTGTTCTGGTAACAGCTTGTTATCAACAATTGTGGTAAAACTAGTTGGTGGTATTGCGCGTGACCGTGATTGTCACCTATCTATTGTCCGGGCGGAGTGCAGGGCTGGAGACGGGGCGGTCACTACTTTGAGCGTGGGCTGTTCTGGTAACAGCTTGTTATCAACAATTGTGGTAAAACTAGTTGGTGGTATTGCGCGTGACCGTGATTGTCACCTATCTATTGTCCGGGCGGAGTGCAGGGCTGGAGACGGGGCGGTCACTACCTTGAGCGTGGGCTGTTCTGGTAACAGCTTGTTATCAACAATTGTGGTAAAACTAGTTGGTGGTATTGCGCGTGACCGTGATTGTCACCTATCTATTGTCCGGGCGGAGTGCAGGGCTGGAGACGGGGCGGTCACTACCTTGAGCGTGGGCTGTTCTGGTAACAGCTTGTTATCAACAATTGTGGTAAAACTAGTTGGTGGTATTGCGCGTGACCGTGATTGTCACCTATCTATTGTCCGGGCGGAGTGCAGGGCTGGAGACGGGGCGGTCACTACCTTGAGCGTGGGCTGTTCTGGTAACAACTTGTTATCAACAATTGTGGTAAAACTAGTTGGTGGTATTGCGCGTGACCGTGATTGTCACTTATCTATTGTCCGGGCGGAGTGCAGGGCTGGAGCCGGGCCGGTCACTACCGTGAGCGTGGGCTGTTCTGGTAACAGCTTGTTATCAACAATTGTGGTAAAACTAGTTGGTGGTATTGCGCGTGACCGTGATTGTCACCTATCTATTGTCCGGGCGGAGTGCAGGGCTGGAGCCGGGCCGGTCACTACCGTGAGCGTGGGAGGCGCGTCGTGCTACACCGCCCGCCCTATCGCACCATCTCGTAATTGTCGAGATGCTACGATACGCTCACCCGCTCACTTCACTACATTAATTGTAATAATATAGGCTACTTATCATTGTACGGACCTAATGGCCATTTAGTGGAGATGCTGCCGCTTGCCACTGCCATCTCTACCACCCTAATGGTGTTTGTCACAACACCGTCCCGTGGCTATTGATTCTGGATTTAAATAAGTCACTAAGTGCTTAGAGGTGTTTTTTCTTAATTATATATTAATTTTCTAACTTATATAAAAGTTTGTGTCACATTAAAAACAATTTTAAAGCAATTAAAATATTAATAAAAAGTAGTTAGTTATTGTTGATGATTATACTTTATTAAGGTGTAGTACAAACGAAGGAACACAAATGCTTTGAACAATTTCAAAAAAATTTAAAATACTACTTAAATGTGTGTTTTTTCAAGAAGTTATATAAAAATGTAATATGAAAAAAGTGAGAGTTTATACCACAAGAGTGTAAATAAAAGGCCAAATTCTTTAGTCAATCCAGCTACACTTTATATTATATGACATATTTACTACACATACCTATATAATACACCTGTTTTTGACGTTGTCTAGCTAAATGCCACCTGTGAATAATTAACGAGGGTGTTTTTTGTTATTTTAAATTTCCTAATGAACCAATTCTCAATTTGAGTTCGAATGGTATATCCCATGAATCTTATCTCACTAAATACATATTCTATTTCAATGTAAATTTTAGTATGTATATTTAAAAACAGAAAACAATGAGAATGGAAAAAGAACAACGATGGTATAACTTATTTAAGGAATGTTTTAGGAAGACATGCCCAATAAAAAATATATATGGATAAAATAAGTTTTAAGTTTTGAACACAAAGTGTAAAATACTTTTTCTGACGTTCTAAGATCAATTTTAAACATGTTTTTATAATAATATTGAGTTTAGTGGACACTCCATTAAAGATTTTCTCGTAAGAATTATATATTATCTAACCCGTCTTTAAGATTTGAATGGCCTGTTTTGACGGATTTCACGTAGGTCTACAATAAACGTGAGTATCCTCAAATTGTATTGTGTTTCGAATCCCTATTTATGAACATTAATATCCAAATGTCCAACTATTTGTATACATTCTGACACCAAATCTCTACATATAAAATTCCGCAGGCTATTGTAATCCTCGCATAAGTACGTGCCCACTGAAACGGTCTTGTTATGGTTAAGGTCTTCCCAAAATAGGCCTTAACAAGTGTCAATAACATGTTATTTAGAATGCACAATTTCTGTATCTCCTGAAGTCTTCAAAGTATTTATTTCGGAAACTTTAATAATTATTGCTTTACTCAGAGTAAATAAAAATTACGATTTGTTAGAGTTGAGTTCAATTCGTTGTTTTGTTTATATAATTGTGTGTTTGTTGTCCCATTGTGTTGGGTTCACATAACTTACGATCTAAAACTTCGCGGCTCTGTCACATCCAGCTTACAATTGTAATCCAGTGAATGTCTCATGGAGTTCTAGATTAGACAACACAGTTTATTATTGAAATGGAAAAGAATTGCTGGGCTTGTCAGAGGTTGTACGAGGCTAATCCGTCAGATCGCGTTCTAAACCCTTTCAATGAGCATGGTAGTATGCGTAAACATGTATGTCACTTCCTAGGTGCTCTATAGGAAACTGACTTTTCAACCTCTTAAGCTCCGCCTCATAAGCCTTCAAACTAGGGCATCCAGTGATTCAGAGGTGGTTTCGGAGCTGAGGATATTTCTCAATTACCACCAATTAACTTAGGTTTTCTGGGATGCAGTTTCAAAAGCAGTGCCTACGATACAAATATTACTCTGCAGGAAAATGCATGCTAAGACTCAGCCATCGGTTTTTTAAGAAACAAAAAGGGCATGCCTATGAATAAAAATTAGATACATGCATTTCGGTCATTTGTTCACTCATTTGTCTTTTTCTACCATGTTTTAAAACACCTTATATACAATAATATGCATAAAATCCTGTATTCATATTTTATTGCCCAACTGGTAGGCTGGCTGTCATTATTATGCAGCCCTAATATACCACAAATCATGTCTTAAAAGGCCGTGGACAGCTATAAACAGTACGCTCTATGGAGGATAACGAGGCATCTTGTATGTACGTGGGGAACCGTTCGCCAGCAGTGGCGTTACTTACCTAACGGAATTGTCCAATAAAAGCCTGACAGTAATAGACTCTGTGCTAGCAATAAAGGGAAGTATAGGTAAAGTGGCAAGGTCCCCGGACCCTGTCGTAGGCAGGTGTGTCATATGGTCTAAACAATATACTGGAGTTTTTTATTAGTTAACCGGACTAGCTTGCCCGCCCCGCAGAGCTCCGCTCCATGCCTTGTCGTGTTACTGTATTGTTACTAACATCAACTCACTTTACTGTCGCTCATACATATTGTAATTTTTGCTATCACTTAGGAGTGGGGGAACGAGATAAACTAACTGTATTCAAACTGAATAGTAACGAATTCCGCGGCGATGCCATTTTTAGTGTTGCTGCAATTGATATTTAAAGTCGCCTTTGTGGTTGAATGGTGCAATCAGCTCAGGTACTTCAAAGTTAAGTACGGGTAGTTGGCAGGTACAATATTGCCTCTCGATTAGTTCACCTATAATGTAGTTATAAACAGATGAAGTCTTTAGTGTACAGTTTAAACACTCTGTTAACATTGGTTTCATGCATCTTCTAGATTACAGATTGTTTCCGTGGTTTCCTCCTGCCTTAACTTATAAGGTGTTGTTCCTGCCTGAGTAATCGTCCGCACGAGTCACGTATAGTCTCCTATCTTTATATTTGAGTTGACAAGTACTACTCTAGAAAAAATTCAACTGGTTTCAATAAATCCAGTTGATTCAACAAAACCAGGTTTCAACAAATCCAGTTGATTCAACAAACCAGGTTTCAACAAATCCAGTTGATTCAACAAAACCAGGTTTTAACAAATCCAGTTCATTCAACAAAATAGTGTAACATTTTCATTGGTGAGATCTTTTTGGACGAAAATCCAGGTTGTGCTCACTTTATTAATTTTACAATAAAGTTACTAAAATCACTTGATGTAGTAAATTTAACGCGAAATCAAGTGGTAATCGGGCAGAAAATAGGAAGCTGTAACAGATTTGTGTTCGGCGCTTCCTACTTCGGGCGTTTTACTGTACCAGTCAGGATGTACAGACAACTCGAGCAATAAACTAAGAAAATAATTTTAACGTTATGTAGCGTTGAGGATAGTGAGTTGACACGGAGTGGCGTGTGTGTGGCCGCGGTTTAATTGGTGGCTTGACCGCTGGCCGGTGGGCGGGGCGGACCAGGTGCCCTGGCCTACTGTACCGGCCGTCCCGCCGCGCCGCAGCAGGGCCGCGTCCGTGTACTCAAATATCATCTTCTCCTCCTCCACACTTTGGTTGGATACTCACCGATTTGGCGCGGCTCACTGCACGGCTTCGGTGTTTTTGTGGATAGCCTCCACTAGGAGTCACTCTATCATCTTACATAACTACGCGCTTTTCAAGACCACACCAATAAAGCGTACTTACGACTCGTTACAATCGAAACTTACGATGCTCTACCCGGCGCGAGCCGTGGGCTTAGACTTGTACAACTACTGCGTATACTGCCATCAGTTAATAACAAGGCCATGTTTTATATCCTAGAAAAGTAAAAAATAATCTACCCGGCATAAATATGATATGAATTAAGTGCAATGATGATTTCAATACGGTCATACACGTTTTTCTGTTTGCTTTAACCCTTTACTTAGCATCTATCCTAGTAGATATATCATTCTGACTGTATCTAATCGCAGCAATGTATACACCTCACTATATGCTACCAAGTAAAGAGTTAAGTTTTCATAATTACTTCGAGTTTTGACTCATTTACCTTATATTGATATACATAGATTAATTGAAATATCAAGATGGAAGTGTTGGTCTATACACATCGTGAACACAATCTATTATAATGGAGCAGGCCAACGATTAGTGTTGTGAATGTGCGTGCGGGAGCGCTTTGGTTGGTGCGAGTCCATCGTCCTTCAGGGGCCACCGTTCTCCGGACAGAATATGGTACCACCAAAAGCAGTTGTCCATTCGAACCGAACTCCTTTCCTAGGAAGCCGAGACGTACCCGGGCCAATGAGTGGAGGCGGCAGTGTCGACGGTAATGACACGGTCGGGGGCCCGTGCCGCCTGCCGCTGTCGCATTGTGGATACAATACCGTTGTCATTTACATTTACCGTTCGGCCTCGTCATGATTTGTCGTGATTGTAGAGTCAACCACTGTAATCCCAAACGAGAAGGAAGTGAATTACGAAAATGCTCCTCCTTGTCTGAGGGGACATTCCCGCAGCTAAACCGCAACAAATGTGTAATTGCCTCTCTGCGGTTAGTGCCGTCACGTTTACAATCCTGACAGTCCGTCCGTGTGCTTTTCACTAGCTCTCTACTCGATGTCTGAACACAGTGTCGACCTTAATATCCCGTGGGTTACTTGGTACTGCGATGGTCGTTGTTCTCGTTAATCGTTTCTATCGTCTGTTCTATCTGTCTGCCGACATCCAATTATCTCTGGGGTGATTGTCGCTAACGATGTCTCGCTCACTGATTTTCTCTTAGCACTTCCCTCCTCATGTTCCAAAATGTCTAAGTCACCGCGAATTTTCTACAATTTTTCCAAAGCTCTTACAGTGTTCTATTCCCGACTTCCAATAGCTTTGTGAGTAATACACATACATCATTCTTCTGTCTTTCTCCTCTTCGCTTTTTCTTTCTCGGTCTTCAAGATCTGTATGGATTTCCAAAAATAATTATTTCTCATGTTATACTTTTTCGTTTGACTTAGAATGTTCTATATCCTACCTCCAGTAGCTATGAATGTTAATCAGAGAAATCCATTTCCTCATCAGTCATGTCTTCTCAGACTACCGACCTTTAATATATCATGGGTTTCCAGCAATTCTTAATTTCTCGGGATGTTCACAGTTCATACTGCTCTTGCTGTTTTCTGTTCCTGTCCTCCCAATTGGCCAGTCTATTGGCCAGAGAAATTCTGTCGTCTTATCACTTTTGCATCTTTAAATTCACGAACTATAAAACTCTTTAAATAAGAGATATCCAGTAAACAGCCCTTTTCTGTCTCTATTCTCAATTTACATACCTTTTTGGGCACGCGGCAAGTCGTGGTCAGCACGGTTACTGCCACACCGCCACTGCCCGACACTCTAGTCACATATAGCTACCATTGTTGGAGGGATCTGCTCTATAGCTTGGTTAGCCAGATAAGATACGATGCGATGCAATATGGGCTCGCGGCAAGTCGTGGTCAGCACCGTTACTGCCACACCGCCACTGCTCGACACTCTAGTCACATATAGCTACCATATTTGGAGGGATCTGCTCTATAGCTTGGTTAGCCAGAGAAGATAAGATGCGATGCAATGTGGGTTCGCGGCAAGTCGTGGTCAGCACCGTTACTGCCACACCGCCACTGCTCGACATTCTAGTTACATATAGCTACCATAGTTGGAGGGATCTGCTCTATAGCTTGGTTAGCCAGAGAAGATAAGATGCGATGCAATGTGGGTTCGCGGCAAGTCGTGGTCAGCACCATTACTGCCACACCGCCACTGCTCGACACTCTAGTTACATATAGCTACCATAGTTGGAGGGATCTGCTCTATAGCTTGGTTAGCCAGAGAAGATAAGATGCGATGCAATGTGGGCTCGCGGCAAGTCGTGGTCAGCACCGTTACTGCCACACCGCCACTGCTCGACACTCTAGTTACATATAGCTACCATAGTTGGAGGGATCTGCTCTATAGCTTGGTTAGCCAGAGAAGATAAGATGCGATGCAATGTGGGCTCGCGGCAAGTCGTGGTCAGCACCGTTACTGCCACACCGCCACTGCTCGACATTCTAGTTACATATAGCTACCATAGTTGGAGGGATCTGCTCTATAGCTTGGTTAGCCAGAGAAGATAAGATGCGATGCAATGTGGGCTCGCGGCAAGTCGTGGTCAGCACCGTTACTGCCACACCGCCACTGCTCGACACTCTAGTCATATATAGCTATTGAATGCAAATTAATGAGGATCGAGACACTGTCGCTGCAGCGTCGGCGCCTGCACCTCCATCTCCGTCAGCTGTCTTCGGACATCTTTGTTTACACCCGGACCCATCTGACTCCGCTGTTCTCCTAATTAAAACACGTGTTTTATTTAAATTAACCGTCCAAATTGATCGGCTAACGAGCTTTATTATTTGATAAAATCGCGTGAAAAATGTCGCCGCGATTGGCCCGCCATAAATCCCTCGGTGCGATATCGAAGCGCAGAGGACGCTGGCTGGCGCGTCTCTCGGACCAGATGGCAGTGAGTGATATCGCATCTGCTCGCAACTTTGCTCGCCTCTCCTTTAATTTATCAGGCAACATAACGTCGTTTCCTTTCGTACTAATGAAAATCGGTTACGAAACCTCTTTGGAAATCTTAATTACAGGCAACACGTGTGCTAAAGTATTACTTATAATATAATCTTTTAAGCTTCTGTAAATCGTCCGGTCAAATTTAGTTGACATTAACTCGTGGCCTCGCTACGAGATGCCACAATCAATAGTAGGTGATATTTAAATTCCGTGGGAGAATCTAATAATACACATGAAAATATAAGTTTAGCCGCGCCACCGCAGTTTAGAGAAGATTGTATACACATCTCGGAACATAACTTCTGCACTGTTATGGCTTTTACCTTGCTAGTTTATAAATAAAACATTTAGTCCAATAATAAAATTAATTCTAATAGTAAAAGATTTTTTGAAATGACTAGAGATACATAATTTAATTATTTATTTAATACGATCCGCACTTTTATCAGGTGGTAATAACGTTGCTATAGCCTTTTCAGTTTTAGAACGATAACTGATTGCGATAAGTAATTCCTAGATTAGTATTTAATCCTTTGTCCCTCACGGTATCGTATGTGATATAGTTGTTGTTGTGTAGCTTCATCCAGTGGTTTCAAGTTCGGTAACTTTTTAATTACTATAATAATTACTTCTCTTATTACTGTAATCTCATTCATCGTACACAAGAGGAATTTCTTGGCAATGTTCTTACTTTGCTTTTCTATCATCGCATGACTATTATAAATTTTCAAAAGTATGTGAGTATTACGAACTTTTATTTTCAAATCAAAGTATACATTTTAAGGCAGTTATGAACGAAGGAAGGATTCAGGATTATGCAGAGTTTGCTTTTAGGGAGTAAATCCATCATCTCATAATTGTGAAAAGTGTAAAATTTATAAACAATGACACTTCGAAAAAAGTGTTCAACAACTTTGAGGAATACTTAGAAGATAACATAAAAAGAATTGCTTCTTTATGTATAATCTTATCACGTTTGTTTACCATATTTTTGATATTGTGTTTAAAGATTCGTAGCTCAAAAGTGTTACAGCGTTATAAATGTGCATGGATATTTATCAAATTAAAGGGTAATTACAACATTGCTGTCAAGAGATATGCTAAATTTTGAAAGTATTTTCATCAAAAGGACAACAGAAGATAGTTTACATCTTTAACTATTTGTCTTAAATATAAATAGAAAAACTTAGCATCTAATGTCTTTAGTTTTCTAAATAAGGTTTCTGAGTTATGGTACTTTAGAGAAAAATATCTACCAATTTTTGGAATCGTATTGATATTATCTTTAATGTGAAATGTCTCGTATAATTCTTTCATCCATAATTGGTCCATAAATTATTTTCAAGACCTTTTCACTATATTCGGTTCTTATGGTTAGATATTAAAGAATGCACATATATATGTAGTCAATATAGATTATATTGTTTTTTGTATTTTATTGCAAGAGCACAACCAAACCGCAGTGCCACGACTGTGTTTCTGTGCGAGGACAGGCTAGTGGGCCATGATGGCGGGTAGAATAAGGCTTCGAAGGGGACTGATCTCTTTTAAGAGAAAAAAGAATATTATTTTCAGAGAATATGCAATATTTTATATAAAATACCAATATATTATATTATTTTCGCCGATGATTGGGGAGGGAGTGGCCCCCGAATACGGCGTTTGATTAGTGCTGTGATTATAACGGGTAGATGAGATATAATCTTCGTATCATCCTCACTGATCAATCGCGTCAGATTTTCAAACATTATGAAGAAACCAGTAAAACGGACATTGGCCTGCAATTGTTAAACTGTGCCCTGATCCCACACTCGGGATGTTCACTAATTTGTTGCAGGAGAGCAGGGAGAGGTAGTGTACCGTTGGCACGATGGCCGTGTCGCGGAGGAGTGGACACAATGAGCGAGTGGGAGTCTCCGCTGGTAGGTGTGCACTTCACTACATTTATACCGTACCGCGTGTTTGTGTTTCGCGTCACATCACTCGTCCCAGTGCTCACAATGGCTCGTTCTATACCTCCAATTGAATTTAACTCACTTTATGGTGTATTTAATAATAAATCACCCGCGTGTAGGTCTAAAGTAGTCATCTCTCCTCCTGCATCGGTAATTTTATGGGAATCTTTGATCTTCTTGTTTTGATTTATTTACTTGATTCGTAGATCTCTAACACCTCCGAATTACTATTTCAGGGCTATAAGGCGCCCAAAATGAATAACTACTTTTATTTTCTTTCGTGAATTATTGTAGGTCTATTACTTTGTCTGTTGTCAAACAGTTCCTAAACTGCTGGGTTGGTGTGAGAAATTCCAGAGCAGTTGCAGCTAGGTGTTTGCATACATTCATTGAAGTAGTGAGAGTAAGAATCTGCCGTAATATTGCCATCAGATTTTCTTACACCAGTAGTTTGTTTTCTGTACACGAATGAGAAACTTAGCGTAACTTACATTTACCTGTTACGCCCGCTAGTAGGCAATACACTCGCCTCTTGGAATATAATTGCTGAAGAGATGTTCTGCAGAGAAAGGAGAGCTTCCACCTTCATCTGCACACAAGTGAAAATTTATTTGCAAGTGGTGACTCTAGAGAAATGTTGAAACCATGCAATTCTTAAGATTATAACAGCTATTAGATAAGTTGAGTGGTGTGTCATTTCTATCCATGTTCTCGCGAAGAATATTGTAATCCTCCCAATGGTAAAGTACTGGCAATCCTTTGAGACAATTTCGAAACGAAATACATAACATCTTTGGAAACCAAAGGTATACAGGAAGATATACAATTTCTTTTTTTAATACATACTTTGGAGTATTTAAAAATCCCACCGATCTATCTGAATAAAGTATGCTTACATAAAGCAACATATCACATTAATTCGTAGTTGTAACTAATTCCATAACCTTGTTACATTCCAGAGAAAGTATTTGTTCCTTTTTTTACTGAAATATAAGGTAAGAGTATTTTCCTAGCGTAGCCTGGCACTCAGGCGGTTTCCAAACTTCCTTTTCGGTCAGTCTGTCTATAGTATGTCTCAAGAACGAATTGAGCTATATAGCTGACATTGAGTTGATGGTGGTACATGACCCTCTATGGGATTTGGCTGAGCGTCAACAAAGCATATCACTGAGGGAGCAGTCAAAATTTAGTTCTTTTGTTTGCTCGTATATCTGTCCGCATTAGCTCGACAACGAATAGAGCTATAGTCTTGAAAGTGTATCATAGAAATACGTGGTCTAATTCATCCTGCCTTAAAATAATGTGTCTAATAAAATATTGTGAACAAAATATTTAGCAAACCTTCAATCAGTGTGGTGTGTATTTTTTATTTGTCTAGCGCACTGCCCCGTGTGAGGTCAGGGGTGGGACGGGTATAGGACACCCGACCATCAGCCTGGGCAGTAGACGAGGCTCGCGTGGGTGGCGAGACGACGGGGGACCACATAAACACAGCCCTGGGTGTCACGGCCTTCTTGTTTGTTTGCATTCGAACGGCCACGCGTAAAGAAGAAAATAATTGCAGCATTAAGGAGTCGTGCGGTTACTGCAAGGTTACGTACCGAATTTCCCTGCACGGCGGTCTCGACATGTTTAGGGGACGGACAGCGTAAATAATGTCGCAGTCTACTGCAGGCCCGAGCAGATCTGAAAGGTGTCGATGAAGGGCACTCGGATAGATGGGAGTGGTCACTTTACAGCGGTTATGTTCCATTTGAACGTTAGTACGAAGGATATCAGCTAATGTCTGTTGTAAATAACTCATGTTTTACATCTCTTAGCGGAAACCTTCGTTTGACATTCCTTTTTACTTTATGTAAATTTCATATAGGTGGTGGACATTTTGATAAGGTACTGATACCGTTAAGGACATTCGCCATCAGTATATTTTATTACATAACCGTTTGTCGTTTTAATACAAAAACTATCTTCACTGAAACGTCGTATTTCGTGTTTTATAATACCCTGAACATAACATAAAACAAGGCCTGTACTAAAACACTCACTGTCTCCTTCGCTTAACGTATTCATAGAATGAGTTATTTGCTGGAATATTTAACGAATGTGTAACACAGATTCTGACATGCTCGATAAGAACAAGCCAGTGAAATATGTCGGTAATTAGCTCTCGTTATATAATGTTAATAATGTGATGATTGGCATGACTTTGTATGCTTGACTATATGTAAGTTTCTCTAATAGTATGTTTTCTTATGCCGGGAAGAACCCATTCGAGATCCTATAATCATGCACGGTTTTAGGAATTTCATAAAATGCAATTTTTTGCGAAATTCATAAAAAATTATATTTTAAAGTATACAAATTACTAATGTAACATTGCTCCCAATGACGCAGGAATTTACGCGATTAAATTTACTATTTGACATGGTTCGTTTTTCTCGTCAAATGAAAATTAAGTTCTATAAGTAAGAAATAATTTTCTTTCTTAGTTTCTCAACATTTGCTATATGACTAGTACACAAATCCCAGAGTAGGTGTATTGTACACAATTTTAATCCAAATACAAATTTATATAGTTTTATAAGGATTTGAAAATAACGTAGACCTACAGGTAGTAAATACTAAAAAAATGAAAGTTTATAACTTAATAATAATAAATGGACCGATTGCTCGAGTATAACCCAAAACATTATTTGATCGATAACAATAGTATAAGTGTTTGATTTATTGACTATATGTCGTTTTCCAGGAGTAACTCCTACACATAAACTAGCAGTTCTTATAATTTAAAATAAGCTTAAGCGCCAAGTTGAAGATAACTGAATATTTAATCGCGCATCTGCCCTCAGGTCTTTATCTTCGGATTTTAGATTTTTTCTTTAAAATTAACCTTCAATTATAAAGAAATTCATACGATTAGCATGGGAGGGGGTTTATATCATGGATAATAGTATAAAAGTAGGTTGTAAATAAAAACTATTTGGATTCTGCTACTTATGATAACCATCCAGGTGATCATGCTTGGATGGCAGACTTCATGTAGACGTTTCCCTTACTTGGGAGATGTGTCGTGGTATAACAGTTACTAACGATCATATATGAGAACTAACTTTTCATACCTATCCAGGTGATCATTCTTGGGTGTTAGGCCTCATGTAGACGTTTCCCTTACTTGGGAGATGTGTCGTGGTATAACAGTTACTAACGGTCATATATGAGAACTAACTTTTCATACCTATCCGGGTGATCATTCTTGGGTGTTAGGCCTCATGTAGACGATTCCCTTACTTGGGAGATGTGTCGTGGTATAACAGTTACTAACGATCATATATGAGAACTAACTTTTCATACCTATCCAGGTGATCATTCTTGGGTGTTAGGCCTCATGTAGACGTTTCCCTTACTTGGGAGATGTGTCGTGGTATAACAGTTACTAACGATCATATATGAGAACTAACTTTTCATACCTATCCGGGCGATCATGCTTGGGTGTTAGACCTCATGTAGACGTTTCCCTTACTTGGGAGATGTGTCGTGGTATAACAGTTACTAACGATCATATATGAGAACTAACTTTTCATACCTATCCGGGTGATCATTCTTGGGTGTTAGGCCTCATGTAGACGTTTCCCTTACTTGGGAGATGTGTCGTGGTATAACAGTTACTAACGATCATATATGAGAACTAACTTTTCATACCTATCCGGGCGATCATGCTTGGGTGTTAGACCTCATGTAGACGTTTCCCTTACTTGGGAGATGTGTCGTGGTATAACAGTTACTAACGATCATATATGAGAACTAACTTTTCATACCTATCCGGGCGATCATGCTTGGGTGTTAGACCTCGTGTAGACGTTTCCCTTACTTGGGAGATGTGTCGTGGTATAACAGTTACTAACGATCATATATGAGAACTAACTTTTCATACCTATCCAGGTGATCATTCTTGGGTGTTAGGCCTCATGTAGACGTTTCCCTTACTTGGGAGATGTGTCGTGGTATAACAGTTACTAACGATCATATATGAGAACTAACTTTTCATACCTATCCAGGTGATCATTCTTGGGTGTTAGGCCTCATGTAGACGTTTCCCTTACTTGGGAGATGTGTCGTGGTATAACAGTTACTAACGATCATATATGAGAACTAACTTTTCATACCTATCCGGGCGATCATGCTTGGGTGTTAGACCTCGTGTAGACGTTTCCCTTACTTGGGAGATGTGTCGTGGTATAACAGTTACTAACGATCATATATGAGAACTAACTTTTCATACCTATCCGGGCGATCATGCTTGGGTGTTAGACCTCGTGTAGACGTTTCCCTTACTTGGGAGATGTGTCGTGGTATAACAGTTACTAACGATCATATATGAGAACTAACTTTTCATACCTATCCGGGCGATCATGCTTGGATGGCAGACTTCATGTAGACGTTTCCCTTACTTGGGAGATGTGTCGTGGTATAACAGTTACTAACGATCATATATGAGAACTAACTTTTCATACCTATCCGGGCGATCATGCTTGGATGGCAGACTTCATGAAGACCTTTTGTTTCTTGGGAAATGAATCAAAGATACATCTGAGGAACGGCAGCAGGATTACAGAGGGTCCTGTAGAGCAGGTCCGGGGAGGGTAGAAGGGTACAATAGCAGGACTGCACGCGTGCATTATTGGCCTCCCCTCATTACCCGATTACCTTTTTGTGTTGTGCGCTATGTGCCTTGATGTGCTCCTGCCGTATTAGCTGCACCCTACCTGTTACTGGGACAAAGATTAATGAAGAAACTCCTTCCTTTCCGCGCCCCATTTACCAGGAAAAGTGAACTCGTGTAAGGTACGGATGCACCGAACTGCGATCTTTATTGTAGCGAGGGCTGAAATTGAATTGATCCCTTTAAGACTGTCGGTCACTGGCCTGTACATTTGCTGAGGAGTTGTATCAACAGCCTTTGAATAGTTATAATTGTACTGGACTGGAGATATACCACATGATTGCAGAATCATGGACATGTGCCGTCGTTGATTTAAATTGAGACACGCTGTTTTGAGAATTGAATTTCTTCTGTATTTCGAGTGCCAAACACTAATGTTAAGCATGCAAGGTAAAAAACAAGAAATATAGTGGTAAATACACCGATGTCGTGCATAAAACTTGTACAGCAATGTGTTGGCATGCCCAGTGTTGGAGGAGTAAGAACGGGAGATCTATTTGTTTCTTAGCGGTACGGTATATGGTTGCTATTAGTGCGAATGTGGAATACATACTGTTCACAAATTAAATGATTGTCATATGGGCCAACGAGTCTACTTATCAGTACAGCATTTTTATGGAATTTTCAGCATAGTAAAATGAAGATTGTATGTAGCCGAGCTCCGTACGTCAGCTATGAGATACGTCTTTTGATCCCAGCAATTCGTATATAGTATGAATGCGAGAGTTACATCATTACATCTTTTATAACACAGGTCCTTAAAAACGTGTTGTTTGTCCTTCGATCTGTCTGTGCAGTAACTTTTGATAGGAAGGTTCTATAGAGAACTTATTAAATAGGTTCTTCTTAGTCTAAGGAAGACCAATTACTCTATTAGCTTCAGGGTCATATGACACTCCGTCCTTTTATTTGAACACATATGCGATAATGCTTCGTTGTAATCTATCGTGTCCTTCGATACTCTTATTTTATACTCTTTTATCCGATACTTTATATTTTATCCATTACTATTTATTTTTATAAATCAAGATTAAATCATTTTTTGTATCATGTTAAATTTGTTAGGAAGGAACTGTTCTGGCTTTGCCAGTACAAACAAACAAACTGGTTGGCTGGTGCAGACACTCTTCGTCCTATCACGTGTGCTTTACAAACATAAATTTTTATTTGTGTATGTACTAATACCTTCCTAACCTGACGAAGAGGATAGATTCCAATTCTCGAAACGTTGTGTTAAACCTTTTGTAACCATTACGATGATAAATGTCCGAATTCGTGTTATCCCGTCAAACCTTCCATCGTTAACAACGAACTTTACAGCTACAACTAACAAATAAACATACAGAGCACACTCTGTTTACAAGATACTATTAAAAATCATATTATTATTATCTTAAAACTACGATTTTCAAATCTGTTTTGTAAATTAAATCTCTTTGCAATTAAACAGTGGATTTTACTACGTAAACATATACATTGAACTCGTGCCGAGGAGATGTAAACTCGTATTACAGCAATCCTGTGACTTTATTAATAAGTGGCGAGTTTCTCATTTGTGGGTTCGATAGGTAGTTGAGGATATTCTAATGAGAGAGGGGAGGGTTGACAGTACGTGCCGGTGTAGCCGGGCCGCGGAGGGGTGTGTGTGGGGTGGGTGCGGGTCGATATGACAATACTGTAGTGACAGTCCTCAGCCGTCTCCGGTACACGTGGGTGACCCGGCCACCGCGCCGTCACCGCTTGTCAACCCTTACAGTAATTAACACAATGTCCACACCATAAAACCATCCATAAAAATCTGCGTTTTATTTTATGGACAGTAACTTTGAATAGCTTAGTCAACCCATTAATCGGCCCGATAAAAATTGCTATGTTTATAGCATCGCAAAGGATTAAACATTTATTTAAAATTGAGAAACAAATATTTTTATTATTTCCGTAACTGGATACAATCGGGCTTGTTACAGTAATATTACGTAGAAAATATTAGTATAAGTAATTTATAATACAAATGCTCATGTTATAAAATACAAACAAGATTCTCCCTAAAATTATAAATTTAAAATATTTATCTATTGTTTTTAAAATGAGTATTTTAGAAAGAGAACACAGATAATCTACAGAAAGTTAATGAATGACCCATACCTGTCATCAATACCAGCCTAAAAACCTACTAGTTCGTTTTGTCGTGTAGTTCGTTAACAACTAGTAGACTGCAATATAGTCGGCATAGCTACAATTTCAGTACCTGCAAGATTAGACATACATTTTGAATTAAAAATAAATATAATTCAACCATAACATGTTTTTCCAAAGGTTAATTTACATTCTTAAACCAGTTTAAAATACTAATAATGTGTCAACTGCGTTTCACGGCCGTATGTAGATTGTGATTGACAAATTACGTCAAAAACCGTGACCTCTTTTTAGTTATCTTACAAAGTTCTCTCAGGCATAAATTTATGGATCTTGTAAACTTCGGGTTTAATCTAAGACATTTCTTAGATTGGATAATACATCGATTTGCTAAATCTAATAACATTAAAATCAAATACAATTCAACTTAGTATCAACGGATAATCTTCTATTCACCATCCTGAGCAAATAGTCTAACCAGTGAGATTCTGGAAATAATTAATTCTCATGATGACAACCAATTACTCAGATACACGCCGGAAACAGCTGTTTATATAACAAACAAGGTTTTCACAAAAACGTATTAACTACAATGATAGGCAAATAAACAATATTTCTGAAGAATAAATGCGTGATTCCTTTTTAATCTTGGTTCTTTCCTAAATGTTGGTTATTATAAATAACAATGGGAAAGTCGATAGCCGAGTGATATAAATCGGGTTCAAGTCCTGGCCGACCAGTATTTTTTATCACTTCAGTTCGAATAACCCCTTACTATACTTCTTGAAGTCCTCAGCTAAGTTTGTAATTTTGAGAACATGAGTGCAGTAGGGCAAAAACGAGGTCGGCTTATTAAATTTCAACATCAAAAATGTATTTACATGCGTTAAATTATAACAAATCTACAATCAAATAGTTTCTGGAATTCCATTTAACTCTTAACAGCCAAACAGTGTTTAACGTAATCAAAATCATTACAAAGTTGTAAATGATTCTAAAACGTTTTTGACGTTTGCAGTTGAAATATATATCTAGAAGATTGTGTGTTCCGGTGACGTACACTGCTCTGTTCTGTTTAAGTAAAAACTGTAAAAAGAGGGTTAAGCGAGTATGAAATAATTTCAAGAACGGTGGGAACTGTGAGAAAGACGACCCCTCTTGTAAGTCCTGTGTTCAAGCACTTCTCCTAGTCCCACCCCATTTCTGGCCGTACAGTCTGGTGTTGTGTGTGGCTTTCTTCCAGAATCAATTCCGCACAAGTCGCAAGTTCCCCTGCGACACATACGCAATATTTGTGGCGGAATCCGCTACAAACCAGTGTCTCTAAATCGTTACAACGTTTTGTATTAAAGTGGACGTAATGTTGTGTAAGTCATGAACTCAATAATACGTTTCTTATTAAGATGTTTTAGAAGCTAGAGCGTTGAATTTTATACATTCATTTCTAAACCATTACACAATCGTTTGATAGAGCCTACAGTTATATAAGTGTACAAGTACAAGTGTACAGTAATTAAATTTGATTACAATTAGAAAGAAAGTCTTAATTTAATGCTCTACATAAATAACACTGAGCAGTTATAAGCTGTGACATTAATTCAAGCTAGAACATAATTTAGACGACAAACACAAATTAAATTAAGTGAATTATTCCAGTCCGCAACGAAGCGCTAATAATTAATGATTTCATCGGCCACAGATAGCAGAAACAAACCGCGGCCACTGGACATTCATAATGATAAATTAATGCTATTAGAATAAAACAGTCCAGATATGGCGGAGTATGGTGTAGCGGGGGGGGGGGGGGGTTGTGTCGCAGATAGAGAATCGATCATACTGCTATTGTCTATTGCCGACTGATCGCCCCTGCGCTGCGTCCTGCAAAAAATCCTTTCAATTATTGCTGATTCTCTGAACGTAGTGCCGCTTTTGTTCTGTTTCCTGCAAATGGAAAAAGTAAACAAATAAAATTGGCCCAGTTACTTCCTGCATGTTTTATTGAGCCTGCCGCCCCATTTACATCACTCAGCCATCGTTCAGCATTTCCTTTTTCATGAACCACAAATACAACTCGTTTGTGGGGGAAGTGGACTTAGCGTGTTCACACTTCCCTCCTTTGCTGATTGAACAGATCACTGTTGAATACTATAATCCTATTTTTCACTATTAGAGGTAACTTTCTAGGATTGGAGTAAGGTTTGTTAAAATTGCGTTCATACGAGGTACCGATCGCGCACTGTACGAGTACTGTAGTATCCTACCTATAGCGTCATAAATCATAAAACTGAGGACAGACGAAATTTAGAGATACCACCTTGTAATCGTTAGTACTCTGCTGCAAGGTTAGATCACAATTCCAAGCAGACAACTGCAAGTCACGAGGATACGAAATAAGTCGCATTTGTCTTGACAATCTCAGTTTTAGGGCGTTAATCTTAATTTGTTTAGTCATAGTCCTTTCAATTTCTTGAAGACAGGAAAAATAAATCAGGCCCACAGAAAAACGGCGGAAGACAAGGATTAGAATATTTTTACAGGTTTTAAGTTTAGAGGTGTAGGAAAGATGAGTGAAGGGAACAACGTGATTTTATGTATTTAAAAACTAATTTTATTATTTTACATTATATTGAAATACACGCATTTTTCGTTTTTCTTAATTACGGCAGGTCATTCATTGCACTTTAATTCATAAGAGAGCATGAAAACTTATATCTCGGTCATCAGCTATTGATTTGGGCCTGGTTAAAACATTGTCAAAAATTACGGAAATGCCTATAACTCCACGTGGTGACCAAAAACCAAATTGTTCTACCCAAAAACCAAAGATATCTAAAGTACAATGTCTCTGAAAAAATCCATCTGCGTTTTTGTAATTGGACATTAGAGGTTGACCCACAAATCATCAATATACTGTTTACAACCAAATACTAACCAGACATTACGAATAAAATTGAGTAGGCGGTAAAGTAAAGTTAAGACCAAAATCCAATTGCACTACTTCAGAACTCTGAGCTTTAGCATTACTATATCCCGCAGGAAATCATCGTGGACGATGCAATACACATTTAACTTTTCCTGGCTCAAATCTATTATACGATGATTTTGACGTTGGATTAAGTTACTCGGGTACGATATACACTTCCTGAAGCCTTCGGTGGCCATTCACATGCTATGATGTGCCATCTCGTATAGAAATCTGCTGATAATACTGTACACAAGTCGAATTATTTGATTTAACAATGTTAGTTGAATACGTTTATATACTTAATACCTTATATCGCCTAAATTGATTGTATCGTATTACCTCAAATTAGCTTTAAAGTGTTAAAACCTCATTAGGTACGCCTCTGTTTGTATGTACCCTAAAGCTCCATGTGTATAAATCCTGTCCACTGAATCTGCCACTAAAGGAACGCGTAAAACGCGAAGATTTATGCTGGTTCATGATTCCACGGAATAGCTGTAGGTGTGGGAACTACTATGATGTCACAGGCTCACCTCCCCCATTGCACATTTCTGGAGTAGAGGCGTGCACTCTGTTACGCTTGAGCCGTGAGAGGTCGCACTCGCCGCAATGCACTCACTATTGCAGTTGAGATAACTCTGCCGACCGGTCTCTCTATTAGTCGCTAAGTGTTTGTCGCTGTTAGAACTGCACACATTTTTATCGTCCCCGTAAAGTGTTTCACCATAGAAAACCTGTCACCTATTGCCGCCCTTGCCGACTTAATTGTCGCTAGCTCTTTCCGGCGCCCCGACAGGCACAGTGTATTGTACAATATTTTATACGCGTACTCCGACCGGCCGCTGGGAACCCCGGCCACCTCCACCTCTGATATATCACCGCGGCCGAACCAACAATCACAGTGATCAGGCGTACCAACTGAAATATGTTCTAATTACAGTATCATTGTGGATAATTAAATGTTGGCAAGTTAATTACCGAGGCAGGGCAGACCGAGAACCGTATGGTTCGTCCTACCGGCTCCCGCTCCCGCTCCACCTTCCCTCTCCGCATTCTTTCTCAGCGGAGGCCTCGTATGTGAGTGTGCGTGTGCGTGTGTGCACCTTCACTGTCAACATCACTCTCGGTAAATTAATGAGAAATTGGCCACGATTAATAACCCCACCCCCACCCCCTCCTCCATCGCGAGGTCACTCATAAAACTATTAGCTTGTATATGACCCCTCCTGCCTTGTCGACGCCGCGCCACGCCGGGTCACAATATGTACCGGAGGTGTAATAGATTCCTCCGACTCGCAGTTAGTGTGCGCCAGGCCGTGCGGTAGTCCGGCCAACATTCGTTAACGTTTTATGTGCAATTAAATGTTCCCACGCGCCTGCTTGCTTACAGTCACCTTCGTCACTATCGCTTTGAGACCATTTGTTTCACTAATTAACATAAATATAAATATTGTGCTATGTTTAGTCTTTATCTGTATCATTTTATTGTTTGAATTGTTTAAAAATATGACAATTTTTAATTTTAGTAATTTCATAAACATAGAATATCCCTAACATTTTTGTACTGGTGAGAGCACTCTGTAATGAAATGGTTTTGAGTGTTATCCCTCAAGAACAAAGTTTAAAACCTCAAACATTTTACGATGTTGTTTCTGATCGTTGAATCACAATTGCTATCTCTTTTTAAAGATCTGAGTAATACGCATCGAAACGATGTTTTGTGATTCTTACAGTATGTGTATTGAGTATTTAAGATGTACGTTTAAAATTTCTTAACATTATAAACAAAAATCTATAAATCTTTAAAAGCCTGTGGAAGCGTATAGCTCCTATAATTTTACGAACAAAAACAAGATCATAAGTGTTTGAGGTTAACATTGATCTTATGCGTCTAACAACCAAGATGACCGCCATTACAAATGAATTTTAATTTATCTTAGCACTGTACGTTTGTTTTACCGTTATTTTGTATCTGATTCAGGCTGTTTCCGATGATTACAGAAAACGCCCTATCGATTTAACCACAATTAAATATCTATTGAATAGATTCTCACCTTTATTTGTGTTTTGTCAGAATATTGAGTTCGATTTAGCCAGTTGTGAGTGTATGAGTGTTGTACACCAGTCGCATAGTAAACAGTCGGTACTATTAAAACCGCGTTATCCGTTATATAACAAATAAAAGCTTTCAGAAACGAGCGAATTCCATTTGTAGGCTACATTGACATCGGCCAGCATTGTGCCGAATAAATGAAATTTAGGCCAGAGTTAGCATTAGCCCAACCCAATAGTGTAACTGTTGTGACTAGTAATTTATGTGTCCAGTCTGTCAATATTTGTGTATAACACGGCCTTGGCAGCGTGCCGTGCTGCCATGGACACGGCCAATATGTCTGCAGTACAGTATCTACATCATTCAACATTACCCTACTTCTGTTTATTAATTTGTATCGAGCGCTATCTATTGCGGAAACGCCTCGCTTGGTGGCCGCAGAAAAACGCATCCTTGAATAGTAACAAGTTGTCGAGTCAGATCCAATGTACGGCTCCGGGGATATTACTTATAACGTCGATTGCATCAGAAGGGGCGAAGCTAGAACGGTTCAATATTTCAATAAAAGCGCAATTAATATTTTTTACAGATAAGCGTTAAACCTTGTTCTCGTTTGAGTGACGTGTTGGCACTGGAACTAGAGTGATCGATTTATTATCGGGACAGAAACAAGTTATTTAGCCAGTACCAGTTGCATGTCTGCTGGCTGATCAAGGGATATAAAGTATATGCGGCATCCCCCTGCGTGCTGTGGATTATTGATCACGCTCAAATATGAAATGATAAAAATTTACTGATTCTCGTTTTTAAAATTTAATTTAACTTAATTTCAATGTCAGCACGTGAATTTTTTTGATCAAACTTTACGTAATACTTTACAAGTACATTTTCGAAAATAGAATACTGGTAGTAGTGTCAAACTTTTCACCATAAGAAGGTAGTTGCTGCTGTCACCAAAAGAGTTGGACTTGCATACACAGTGCATATCAGACGTTGTGATACAGACCACCCACTTAATTTTCTGTTGATTTGTTTCCTTTAGCCACTAAGTTACAAAGAAATAATAGTTCCTGAGAAAAATTATGCCAGAACAAAAATATTAGTTTTCATCACTAGAAACAAAACGGATTGTTTCGTTGCGCGATCGAGTTTTACGAATGAAGCGAAGCCGAAGTTGGATATGCGAATATTTCCGAAAGAAACTTTAGCTCCGCGTTCTGGTCAACGTTTTTATCAAATGGAAGTCAAAAATTAAAACCTACTATTCAATTTTTAAGTATAAGCCATCTAAAATAATAAGTGGATATTAAGTTGGGTACTTCTTGTTATAACCAACTACCTGACATTAAATTGGTTAGTGGGTTGAGAATAACTCCCTGAGCACCGGGTGAGTTTTAGTCCTCAGCTGTTTTAAAGTAAACACAAACTCCCTCATAGGCTTAACATTGGAACTTTGAAAGTCAGTGGATCAGAGTCCTATTTTCGGATTTATATAAATCCATAAAATGCATATCTAGAATGTAAGAGCTTTCGATTGATTCCAAATACGCATAGAAAATAATAGTTTAGGTACCTATCATCGCAGTAAAAAAAATTGTAAAAAAACCTTTTAATACACCGTGTCCCAAAAAAAACTGAACAACTTTAAAGCCTAATAAAATCCGCAAAGTTAAATTTAGATTATTATAAGCATGACCACATGAAGGTAGAGTTTATAAAGTTTTTTTTAATGTTAGTTGTAAAGATCAGCTGTTTCATTGTTGTTTGCTCAAACTGCTTAACCCCAAAACATAACCTACAATAAAGCAGTCACTATGAATGCACAGGAGAAAGCGCAGTGTGTTGAGTGGTACATTGAAACCAAATCAGATATTGTAGTGCAAAGAAGGTTTAGAACACGCTATGGTCGCCATCCACCATCAAGGAACAGCATTCGAGCCTGGTATGATAAGTTCATGTTAACTGGCAGCATAAAACATTCAAAAAACAATGGTAGGCCTAAACTGCCAAATGAAGCTATTGAGAACGTGCAACAAACATTTCTACGGAGTCCTCAAAAATCTATTCGCACTGCAGCACGTGAGTTAAATTTATCAAAATCCAGTGTTCAAAGAATTTTAAAGAAAAATTTGAAAATGAAACCTTATAAGCTGCAAATTTTGCAGCAAATTACTCCAGATGACAAACTTAAACGTAAACACTTTGCAGTTACTGTGCTTGATCGTTTAACTGCTGATGAGAACTTTCTAAAGAAGGTAGTGTTTTCTGATGAGGCCACGTTCCATGTATGTGGAAAAGTGAATAAACATAACGTGCGTATTTGGGGTACAGAAAGACCATATCAAGTTCGGGAACATGTTCGAGACAGTCCCAAGTTAAATGTGTGGTGTGCTATTTCCTATGACAGACTTATTGGCCCGTTTTTCTTCAATGAAAAAACAATTAATGGTAACATTTATCTAGACATGCTAGAAAACTACGCTTACCCACAGCTAGAAGACCTACAGCCCAACGTTTTTTTTTCAACAAGATGGTGCCCCTCCGCACTGGAACTTATTTGTAAGAGAATCACTTGATGACACTTTCCCTCGTCGGTGGATTGGGCGCGGTGGTTCCATAGCCTGGCCCCCACGGTCCCCAGACATAACACCATGTGATTTTTTTGTCTGGGGATTTGTAAAAGACCAGGTTTTCAAGTCTAAAGTGTTAAACATTCAAGAATTGAGACTAAGGATTATCACGGCCTTTTCCAAAATTAATGAGGAAATGCGTCATCGAGTGTGGGCAGAGTTAGATAGCCGAATCGACTATCTTTTTGCCAACAATGGAAACCATGTTGAGGTTCACAAATAAAGGTTGTACCCAAAATAACTTAAGATTATGCGTGTTACTTTAAATCAAAAAATTCTTTTATATGTGTGTTATTAAAATAATTACAATCTAATAAAGTTGTTCAGTTTTTTTTGGGACACGGTGTATAAAGTACACTGCATAATTCATTATAGTCATACTGTCATATTTATGTATGGAAAACAGCTGTTATTTATGTACAATGAAACAATAACAAAGTTCAGGGTTATCATACATTCATGGAGCAATTTAAATATGAAAAAGGCTGTTCTTTGTGCGGGTTACATATTATAATACTAAATTAACAGTAATTATAATAAGTAAAAAATATGAATCACATATACTCATACGAGACGATCTATGTACAAGGGAATAAGTTGGCTGCAGTATAATAAGAGGCCACCACCACAATAGAATCGTAGTATATAATCAAAAACAGTAAAAAGTAACTAAATGTTAAACTGTTTTGTTTATTACATTTATTTTATAGATACACAACACAGATAATTTTTATGCAACATAATTCGGTTCAACATTTTTATTTCTATGGTTTAGATAATCATAAATATAATTATATTGTGGTGGTGGCCTCTTATTATACTGCAGCCACTAAGTTTTTAGAATGTGATAAAATAATAATAAATATAATGTCTAGTTATTTTAAAATAAAAACGCTGTACTGATAGTACAAACACTACTGAAGAACCACCCGTAAGTGTAAGATACACCTGTTATTAATTACATAATGTTACAATTGCATAGCATACAGTATAATGTGAATATTAAAGTAATGGCGACGTTTGCTAAGTGAAGTAATATGTTGTGATAATGTTGCAGTGGTTCTGCTGGATACGGCTACAGAGCCCACACTGGAGTGGACACGCTATCCCTTCGGTCCGGCCGCTAACACGCCAGGGGTGAGTTTACATTTACACTTACACTTTACTTGTTTATCCATCGTAAATTACAGTTGAAACGTAGCTTAGGGTAAGGCTGCAACTCTGTAACCGAGTGTTCATGGGTTCGATTCCCGGGGAGGCCAACACAAATTTGAAAATACGTTTGGACCGTTTTATCTTAAAAATGTGGTATCAATTAAAACCGTTATTGAAAGAAACTCCATACGAAAAATGGGGGAACATTAAGCGAGACCTTTTTTACGGTACCATTTATTTCTATCATCAGGACTTCATCAATCTCAACTAATTGTAATTGAAATTTTTTGTGCTCTTGAATTGATTAACAGTTCAAATTTTGTGACCTTTGTTACAACTGTGTTAGACTAAATTAAACTATTAAAGAAATACAATTTTGCATCAAAAACTTATCAAAGAAAAATTACTTCGTTGTACAAATTCCTGCAGTTCGTTCTGGAGATGATTAAGACCTTTAGAACTCAAAATTTACTCGAACAAAACAGTAATATTTTAACATTTGTATGTGAAAAAGATAAGGGTACAGGATTTTGCCGCACATGTGCCATCGTTCAGTAACACATCAGTAACACATTTAGGATCACTGAACGATGGAAAATGTCCGGAAAATCCTGTTTCTTTCACAATCCTTCCATCGGCAAAAATAAACTTCAAACAAAGATAAGAGTAAGTAAGCAAATTAAAGAAAAGTAAAAAAAATGGAAAAAAGTAAACATTTGATTGTAGCTCCAGAGCGGGCAGAATACGACAGTAGTGACATAGAGGAATAAGTTTGACTGTAACATTCTTCTGTTCCTTTCATTGCTCACTGTTACAACTAACCGCCACAGTCGCAGTACCGTGAGCCTAGTAGAGTACACTGTAGGTACGGTCGAGGTGCTCGGCTACAGCCAGTAATTGAAAGCCCGCGGTTGCGTGCTGCGGACCCTACCGCGTCTTCAATGACACCACTCACAAGTCGACCATATTTTGGGCCCGATTTATGTTCCCAGCCGGCTAGACTCGGACATGCGAATCTGCTCGGTCCCGTGCGTGCGCCCCCCTGCCTGGGGCTCGGCCCCCGGCCTCGGTTCGTTAATGGAGCGCTTTAACACTAACATTTACTTATCTTCCTTGTTATTTATTCTGCAGGATGCCATTTGTTTAGGGCAATAACTTAATATGTTTATTTCAAACAGTTAATTATTTTCTTGGAATTACTTCCAGGGAAACAAATTTGTCTGTTAAATGAACTCTGCTCTCTTGAACGTATAAGAGAATCTATTTCTGTATTGAATACAAACGTTGTAAGAAATCAGTAATCGTGAGGATGATGATCGTTTTGGAACATATTAATTACCTTATTGTTAATTACCTTATTTCTTACTCCGCTGATAGTGGTGGGCTAGACGCTATTAGTTAACCAGCAAACTAGGCCAATATTAATTTACTACCAAACTTTCGTACTAGCGGTCAAACAGTGTAAAACAGCTTAGTTAGAAATCATCTCCGTTAGAAGAATAACATCTGATTGAGCTGAATTTTTTTTTACTTCGAGTGCTCTACTCTACTGCGCATGCGCGTACCAGCACCGTTGTACGACAATGTCACTACTGGTTGTGTCTGGCTAATTTGGGCTTCATATACAGTAGCGCTCCTGACCCAGCTGAGACGTAAGTTGACAGGGCGGTTTGTTCGAACACCGTCTTCAACTAATTGTAAAACTATTTTTTGTAGAGCATCCATCTTTTTAATCGATCTTCCACGGCTAACAGTCCCAATTTCATTCAATAAGCGCAACAACGGGTACAAGCTTGGAGATTCTTTCACCCGACCCAGTGACATGGAAAGGTTAACGAATAGAATTCAGAATTTAAGAAGATACAAATATAATGAACACTCTACCGAGTTCGGATATAAGCTACGCAATATAACCGGAGTCTCTTCCTTACAGGCACGTACAGGAGTATACTAACCGTACGCATAATTAACCCTCCATACCGATAACTATAATTCTTACTAAATTGTCATACGTTGGAACAGACAAGTTGACTAGGGAAAGTCGATCTATGTCGGCGGAAATTGAAAGCGAATATGCGAGTGAAACCAGATCAACAAAAAGGGTGAAGTGTCGGCCGCAGATAAATATACATGAATCCACTTTCAGCGGTAGCGAGTGGCGCGGGTTTCTTCAAACATGCACCAACGAGTTTCGCCGATTAAGTCTTCAATTTAGTTGCACATACAAACCTGTAATTGTAGGGTCGATGGGCCGCTACGCGGACGGCATAGGCAATCGCGTCACATGACTAATATAGCAGCCCTACCCCTTGTATCATTATTGTGTTGTAACTGTCGTTGATGTATCGGTCTATCTGGCCCGGCCGCCAGTGTTGGGCAGTGGTCAGCCTTGTGCGTGTTGTATTACACGGAGGCGATCTCTTACTCACATTTAGTATTAATATTTACAACAAACCTTACATACACTGTTGGAATTTTAACTCGGCTCTTACTCATCAGTTCTATTTTTAAAGGTGAAATACCGTACTATCAAATTATAAAATCCGGTACCTAGAAGACGTACGGCTGGGACTCTACAACGTAGAGAATTCTCGAATTTCACCGTCATCTCTGCAGTATTATATGATTACAGTCTATGTGTGTACACAGTGGGCCGACGGTACAGTACGTTGCGGTAAGCCTGATTAATCCATGTTCAGACAAATGTCCTGTGATCACTACATGCCTCCCACCGTCGTCCCTGCTATACTATCTGATTACGGTATGTGTATACGGTAGGCCTCCGATACAGTATGTTACGGTAAGCCTAACCCCGTGCTCAGACAGCTGTCCCCTGATTACTGTATACCTCCCACCGTCATCTTTGCTATATTTACCGATTACGGTATGTGTATACGGTAGGCCTCCGGTACAGTACGTTACGGTAAGCCTAATCCCGTGCTCAGACAGCTGTCCCCGGATCACTTTACATCTCCCACTGTCATCTCTGTTTTCTTATCTGATTTATTTCCACCGAGGTTAATCATTCAAGACGTGCTCAGCTCAGACAACAAAATCCCCGGCTTATCCGCCGCCACTTATCTCTCCTTATCCTCCCGCACCGGCTCGGCTCGACCCGGTCCTCCTGCTCACTGCCTACAAATTTGTCTCTTTGTGCGGCGGGACGTGGCCCGGCGGTATATTCGGTCAGGTAAGCGAGATATCAATAGTAACCCCCGCGCGCATGGGCTATACGCACCATTACTCTCCTAGATTATAAATGGACAACACCGATTCAATCCGTGTTCTTTGACAGAATATATAATACATTCATTCCGGGACGTAATCATGCATGTCAACATTCACACTCAGTGTTTGATTTTAAAAGGTCCTTTACATTATTAATAAAAGCTTAAAACGTTCTGTACAGAGCAATAATAAATTGTTTTCATGTAAAATTGACTTGTAAAATTTAAAGTTAATTAATTAAACGTTAATGTTAATTAATATAAAAAATAAATACAATTACAACATTAAATTTCAGGTGGTGAAGTTAGGTATCTGTTTGTGTAATTGAACATCAGAGGCTGACCATAAATTATGAAGAAAATGTTTACAAGCAAATACTAACCAGGCATTACGAATAAAATTTAGTGGGTGGTAAAGTAAAGCTGTTAAGACAAGCATAGAGAGGTTAAAGGTCAAACGTCTGCACGGCTAGGGAATGGTGATGGGTCGTGGCTTCCACTATAAGAATGCTTGAATAGAACGGGTACCTATACCATATATCCCTATAAACGTGCCTGTCGTTTAACAGGGGTGTATCTGTCTATGGCGAACCGGAGTCTTACGCATTGTTTTAAGTAAAAAGGAATAAAGGAATTGATTTATACGATTATTAACATCTCAGGATGAGATGAAATGTACGTTTCTAGGATTAAATACATTTTTGTGATGATATATTACTAAATTTATCAGTACAACATCGCGCTTTAAAAGCATTACCTGCCATGGATGTTTTACTTTTACACTTTTGTTATGGATGATCGTAATTATAACTATTAACATTTGTATTTATTACAATTTAAGGTTGGGTCATTACATCGTCATATAAACTCGTTAAGCTTAAACCGTAGTTTTATTAAGACCAAGTATAAATGACTTAGGTATTAAATATGGAATATTGTCACTAACAAAAATAATAAATGTTTGCATTGTAAAAGCATAAACTAAATATTGTTGGTAGAGGCAAATTATATTTACGCCTTCTATCGTAGCTATACATTATGTAGGTAATCCTTACTAATGTTTCCACAACATAGTATTCTGAATATAATACGACAAATCAAATTTAAACATCTTTTTCAATAGTTGTTCTTAATTTCACTCCTGATCAAAATGGAAAACAAGTGTTAATGACATTAAGATATGCAGATGGCAACGTTTGTCCACTTTCCATTCAAAAATAGATTAGTCTTTGACATACATTTTCTAACTGATTAAACTATCATGCTATTTATAAATCTGCAACATTTTAATGATTCAGGTAATCGTGTTTCGCTGCAGTAATTTTATTAGTAGAATGTATGACCAAATTAAACAGTTACGCATTTATAACTTTATGAATGACGAAAAATGTCTTGTCTTGTCTATCTGTCCGTCCGTGCTATAAACCGTGATAAAAATGTCCTGGTGACTTGAAACTTAGTACATAGGTTTAATTTTGCTTTATTTATATGTTTGTGGTCAAAAGGTTAGAGGGCAATAAAGTCGTTACGTTATTTCGGGTCCTTGGTTACTCAATTGTATCGGCTTATTATGCGTAACGGCGATCAAAGTTTTTATGGATACGAGTTATAAATACACATTTTAAACACATCAAGCAGTACTGAAATTATTCCAAGAAGATGACTTGTGTTTGTAATATGGAATCCTGATTACAGGAATCAATCTTAATGTATATTACTTAAATTGTGAGTACTTCAAAATTAATTCAGGGAAACCATGCTTGTATGTCATCTCACATGCTTATGAAATCCTGATTAAGGTTTTCAATCTTAATAATGTACATTAGTTAAAATGTGAGTACTTCAAAATTAATCCAGGAAAACCATGTTTGTCATATCACTTACTTATGGAATCTTGATTAAGGTTTTCAATCTTAATAATGTACATTAGTTAAAATGTGAGTACTTCAAAATTAATCCAGGACAACCATGTTTGTTTGTCATATCACAGACTTATGGAATCCTGATTACGGGTATCAATTTTAATGTACATTACCTAAAATGTGAGTAGTCCAAAATTTAATCACTTAAATCAATCTACACGTGTTGGTTACGACAGAGACACTCGACTCATCAGTGTTTCACCGACCCCCCTATATTCGTGCCGAGACTGGAGGGTGGGACGTGACAAATGTAGACGATCTGTTAGGACTAATAATGCGTAAATATAGAGCTCAATATGTTGACTAGACGTATGGTTGGTGTCAGTGTCGTCGAGCTCCTGGTAGCCTCGCTGTCTTCATCGTCGGTTATTTCTGATTCTTCAGTACTAGTATGAGGTGGACGAAGAACTAGACTTAATTCAAAAATTATTTTTGAATCATTATTCCTATACGGGCTTTATAAGTTCCAAACTCAAACCATATTTTGTATTTATTCGTCAGCGATGTACTCTTACATTTCGTCTTACCATACATATATTTAACAAAATAGAGCTGAACTTGCACTGATTCAATCATATACAGACTGACTAACTATAATTCTATACAATAAAAAAACGCATGTACGTTCGACCGAAGAATGAGTAACTTAATTCCCAACTGAACTGTAGCAGCAGGAAGAAGACATACTGGAAAGGCTTCAATATCTAATCGCAGTGAGTTTATACTGACTCGGTAACTTCATCTGTTGGAGACAGGAGAAACCCGCTTCCACCGCACGAATATGAACTGAATGAATGAAGATGCTGATTTAAGTTCCCAGAGTTGAGGTTGTGCTGACTGCTGACCGGGCGTCACAGCCCGCTGAGTCGTCTCTCACTTTCCCCCGGCGATGGCCCGGTTCGATCCCCGCACCGCACCACACGACCGGCTCCGGACTCGTGAACCGGCGATCGCTGCTGCAATCTCACCCTGTCTTGGTTTATTGCCCGTTTCAAATGGTCGTCCAAATGTAATTGGAACCGTTCACGTGTACCGAGCAGTTGTGAGAGTGGCTAAGTGTGAGAGAAGATCAACTCAGATGTTATCAGAAATGAATTGTGGTGTTGCGCATGGCGTAGGACGTAAGAATTCCTTGAGTACTGGATTGGTGGATTGTACACCGCATGATGGTGCAAGACGTAAGAGTTCCTTTGAGTACTGGATTGTTGGCTTGTACACAATGTGATGGCGCAAGACGTAAGAGTTCCTTGAGTACTGGATTGTTGGCTCATACACCGTGTGATGGCACAGGACGTAAAGGTTCTTTGAATACTGGATTGTTGGCTTGTACACAATGTGATGGCGCAAGACGTAAGAGTTCCTTGAGTACTGGATTGTTGGCTTGTACACAATGTGATGGCGCAAGACGTAAGAGTTCCTTGAGTACTGGATTGTTGGCTTGTACACCGTGATGGCGCAAGACGTAAAGGTTCTTTGAATACTGGATTGTTGGCTTGTACACAATGTGATGGCGCAAGACGTAAGAGTTCCTTTTCCTTGAGTACTGGATTGTTGGCTTGTACACAATGTGATGGCGCAAGACGTAAGAGTTCCTTGAGTACTGGATTGTTGGCTTGTACACCGCATGATGGCGCAAGACGTAAAGGTTCTTTGAAAACTGGATTGTTGGCTTGTACACAATGTGATGGCGCAAGACGTAAGAGTTCCTTGAGTACTGGATTGTTGGCTTGTACACAATGTGATGGCGCAAGACGTAAGAGTTCCTTGAGTACTGGATTGTTGGCTTGTACACAATGTGATGGCGCAAGACGTAAAGGTTCTTTGAATACTGGATTGTTGGCTTGTACACAATGTGATGGCGCAAGACGTAAAGGTTCTTTGAATACTGGATTGTTGGCTTGTACACAATGTGATGGCGCAAGACGTAAGAGTTCCTTGAGTACTGGATTGTTGGCTTGTACACAATGTGATGGCGCAAGACGTAAGAGTTCCTTGAGTACTGGATTGTTGGCTTGTACACCGCGTGATGGCACACGACCTAAGAGTTCGTTGAGTACTGGATTGTTGGCTTGTACACCGTATGATGGTACAGGACGCAGAATTCATGTTGTACTTAAAGTTGACTTGTGTTCACATTGTCTGCGCCATCACACGGTTCATGAGTTCACGATTTACTGGATTATTGGCTTGTACACCATGTGGATGGCGCAGGACGCAGCATTCGCGATGTACTGGAAGTTGACTTGCACTCTGTGATGGTGCAGCACGTTTATGATTTATTGTATTGTTGGCTTGTATATCATGTGGATGGCGCAGTACGCAGAACTCACTTGCATGGTGCAGAGGTCCCGATGTTTCCGTTGGTTGTTTTGTACAAAAACAAGTTTCATGTTTGAAAAGTCTTGGCGTCTAAAAGAAAGTTTAGGTTTTTAAAGTCAGTTCATTCTTAGCCAAAAAATGTTAATATGGAGAACCAGTAGTTAATATAAATGAATAATGTATTGATTTACAATAATATGTATTAGTTAATTTTGAAACAACAATAAATTTATTTTGTTTTCTGGTGAACCGTTCAGAGATTTATATCAGTAATTAATTAAGTTGGAAATACATTTTTTAATAGCTTTTAAATAATTGACAAACCTACGAAACCAAAATTGTGAGCTACAAAATAACAGGACCTTGGTAGGATTAGAAATACCCGCCACAGGCATTTCAGATAGGGAGAAACGGCATAGCTTAAAATGATTTGTAACATTGTGTAATATGCTCGTAACAAAATAGTCCAGCTGTATCGCGGCGACAGTGAGTGTGTGGCCGCAGTAGCAGACGCGCGTGCGTCCGCGTGCCATTCTCTCTGTTTATTTGTTTCACTGAATAATATCCCGTGATGAATGGCAGTTTAAGTGTTTCGTGACGGTTGCTGAGCCGGTTTTATTTATTATTGCTTTTATCTGAACCTTCTTCTAGCGGTGGTGAGTCTCATTAGCGCACCGGCATGTGCACTATCGCACGCGGTGCGGCGCGGACACGCGAAACTCGGCTGAAAAACCGCGACCTAGCTCTGTGGCTGCTCGCGACGTGACTATAGCCTCCACCCTCCAGCTCGCTCTCTCAGATACTGGTGCAGATTACACTCCTGCGTCCAGGTGCAGGTTGGTGCAACGTTCGACACGGATCGGTCTGTTCAACCATCAGATCGACACACCACATTACATTATATAGGATTCGTGACAATACAATGGTTTTCATTTTAATTCTTTTACAACAAACAAAGGTTGAGTTATTCCCCACACCAATACCAGTATAATATCGATGTCGAATTTATTTAACTTTAGTTTTGTATTTTTCGAACTCCTTTAGTCACAGCAATTGTTGAACTACGCTAAGTTTGTAGACTTCTTTGGCGTGTAGATGTCGGCAGGTTACTTAACTTGATTCCACTTGTTTGTGCACACTAAGGTGCATTTTCATTACTTGGTTTACAACTAAGCAAAAATGAAGCAAACGTTCTGTGAATCGGGCATGAATGTTGTAAATAACTTTGATATAGAATTTCAGACCTAAGAAATGTAATAGACACAAATTTTAGTTTTCTAGACGAATCAAGTCAGTGGATCTTTTATTTAAATTTTGTGTAAAAAATCAGCCTTTCTGAATTAGAATATGAAAATATGACTTTTAACTTAGGTAACATGAATTGCAGTACAACCCAAAACCACAATTGTTGTCAAAACCAAATATTTATATTCATACTCGTATACTACATAACGCAGCTTATAGAAATGATTATTGTGCCAAAAAGCTCAAAAAAGTAGAAAACTTGGTACAAATTTTTATTATTAATAGCTCGTCCAATTTCGTTGGCCATCTCGGTGTGCCATTTCGTTTCAATATGACGGGTGTCCAAACTTAAAAACAAACCAAAATTGAGTAACATGTAACATCAGAAATAAATTAGTATTTCAGGTTTCACAAAATCAATTCTTGCGACTGAACCGGAAGGGCTATAAGACATTGCAGTACTTAGAAATATTTGTCTATACACTAGTTAACGGGTGTGATCAAACCTGGTTAACACCATAATTTAGAATTAATTTCGCTGAATAAATTTTTTAAGGTCCAAAACAATAATGAACTATAATAATATATATTATACTATATATAGTACATTGTGGGAACACAAGCAATCGCATTCAAAATTTTTTATATGTTTAAAATGAGGGTGAGAATTTTTAAACAAGTGGTTATTTTTACATACTTGAATATTTGTTTCTGAAATCTATAACCTTAACGTTGTAGATTGACACTGAATAATTTATTCTAATTTGTGTACACTGAATTTTGATGTTACGGTGTGTCTAACTATATGGTTTTGTACTGGTTATTGTGTTTCATTGTAGTTATGTTTTGCATTTTGCTTTATGTAATGCACAGCAAGTGTAAAAAATGTGCAAAAAGAAATTCAATCTTTTAGAGCCCACGTTTTTACAATTGGTTTTACAACTACCTTTGTTTATTTGACTCTAGAAATAACCATTGAACGATTTTGTACTTTAAAATAGTATACATTACCCGGAAATTATTTTGATTTGACAATCCGCCAATGCTGAGTAGGCACACGTGACACTGAAAGGTAAGGTAGATTGTGAGCTCGTTGCCACGTGACACTAAAAGCTACGGTAGATTGTGAGCTCGTTGCCAAGTGACACTGAAAGATAAGGTAGATTTTGAGCTCGTTGCCACGTGACACTGAAAGGTAAGGTAGATTTTGAGCTCGTTGCCACGTGACACTGAAAGGTAAGGTAGATTGTGAGCTCGTTGCCAAGTGACACTGAAAGCTACGGTAGATTGTGAGCTCGTTGCCACGTGACACTGAAAGGTAAGGTAGATTTTGAGCTCGTTGCCACGTGACACTGAAAGGTAAGGTAGATTTTGAGCTCGTTGCCACGTGACACTGAAAGGGAAGGTAGATTTTGAGCTCGTTGCCAAGTGACACTGAAAGGTAAGGTAGATTTTGAGCTCGTTGCCACGTGACACTGAAAGGTAAGGTAGATTTTGAGCTCGTTGCCACGTGACACTGAAAGGTAAGGTAGATTTTGAGCTCGTTGCCACGTGACACTGAAAGGTACGGTAGATTGTGAGCTCGTTGCTACGTGACACTAAAAGGTACGGTAGTTGTGAGCTTGTTGCCGCCCTGGACAGTCCCAAGGTGGGTCAGTGTTTGGCGATGACGGTCGGAGACTTGGAGACGGGAGCTGTTACTGTTTATGTCCTCCAATCTCAGCCATACATCTCTCCTCTCTATCTCTCTCCCCGGTTTTACTGTCGGGCGACCTTTCCTTTATGGCACCTGCTCTCTGTGGTTCCGAGCTCTGTCTTGTTACGATACACCGAACTGAACGCATTTTATTGCCGATTTACTTCATTAGTTGGAACCGACGTTCTCAGAATTCTCGGTTCTCTTTGAGTTTGTTTGTACAGGAGCAGATCGCACAGAGGCCAATTGTAAGGTACCTAGTCTGTACCTAGTCTGTAAGGTACCTTGTAAGGTACCTGGTCTATATTTACTAGGACTATATTTTTGTGTACGTTGTAACAAGTTTCCACTAGTAACATGTTTGGTTTTCGTTTGTTTTGTAGGATTCAGTTTGACAGAACAAAGAAAAAAGCTGAATTTTTTACGATTAACTTTAACAATAATTTTTTATGCTTTAAACAGAATTTTACAATGACTGCTTTAAACTTAGACTGAGTGATTGGAAGCTGCATAGGCGGTCACAGGTAACAAAGCGCAGGTAGCTAAAGCTCCCCTTTTTCAGTTCTGCCCTTTTGGTAATTTGTATCCTTCTGTTAACTGATTCTCCACCATATTCACGTTTACCTCTTCAGTTTCTATAGAATTTGAGTGCGTAAAATACTCAAGAATTCAAATATTAGATAGTCTTGAATTCTTCATTAAAATCAAAATAACATGCTGATGAAAGGGAGTTCGCGCCCATGAAGTTTACTGCCACCAAAGGAGTTTCCAAGAGCTTTTCCACGCTAACAAGTGCAAAAGTGGTTTAGGCTTCCCATAGCTGGCTTTCATCATTTGGTTCGTTTTCCGAGGTGAGAACCCGGAATTATATCCTTACTCGCCCACATTTCCGTTTATAGGCCTATTATTGGAAAATACAATTACACCATACACACAATACATTGATTTGTGTAAACTTTGCTAAAATTGCAGTACTAAGCATGCGGTGTGTAAACATTCGATCATAGAACTGTTGTGTCTATTTATTGGATGCATATATTTGGGGTAAGCCATTGTACAGATTAGAAATACATGAATATGTGTTGCTAATATTTATTGTTATACGCTGCAATATATTGCTATATGATTTTCTCTTAAGGAAACTCAATTATTTTTCTAGAAGTTTAAGTTGAAGATAGAACTTCTTAATATTAATGTTAAAATGTGATCCTCTCTTTTCTACATGGCATAAACGGCAAACTTTAAAGATAGGTCTACAATATAGAGAGACGTTGGGGTATAGGAGCTTTTGAAACGGTTGTCGTCTGAAACCAACTTTCCACCCAATGGTTTAGTTTTATGCGTGATGGAAGACAGAAAATAATATTGAACCGGTTAGCAGAGTACACCTCCGTCTCCAGCAGACTCCAGGTCCAGCCGGCCACGCCGCGCCTCACCGCAACATCGCCCCGAGCTCTCTGTGATTAATGCGCCCTTTATAAAAACCTAATGTCTCCGTTAATAACACATGCAGCACAGCTGCACTCATTATAACACTCTTCAACGAGGAAAAAGTTAAATTGGTTATTTTGTTATTCACGTGATGAGGCGCGGCGGCGCAGGCGCAGCTGATGTGACAATGACAGCAGTCGGGATAACGGTACGGAAAATGAAATGGGAGTCTTGGCTGTCAGAATGAGGGCAGAGATGTTCTTATTATGTCAGTAAGTGACCTCCATGGGCACAAATAATTTATTTCACGAAAATAAAAGGGATTTTCACCATTCTTAAACGTTGAAATCCGGTTTTTTGTGATTGTGCGCCGAAGTTAGTATTCACTGGACTTTCGGATCCAATTACGCAGAGTACTAGGCGAGTCATGATATTTTGTTCCTAATTCTGCCGAAATGAGTCCACTAAAGATTTTAATTTCCAAAACACTATACCGATCGCAATCCCCCTAGTATATTCACTGCAACTTGTGTGTTTATTTGCGATAGTTAATTGTGAATGGGTTTTACTAAGATACTGCACAAATAATGCAGCGCAATTAGTAAGTAGTAGTCGTCGTTAATTCAAAGTTTGGTTAGTATCTTTCACAATATGACGCTATTTTAGTTGAGTCTGTTTACAGTGAACGTTGTGTTACAGTTCACATGTCTACCATTATTATGACGAGAAAAAAAAACATTAACACAATTTATAAATCGAAGGATGGTAGTAGGTTAAGATCAGTGACATTACCAATAAAAGACCAGGCCTTTAAAACTGAACATTGCAGTATTCCACTAAGTAACTTTTTACAACGTGCACAATTTTCCTGGCCCAAAGACTATAGTGTTTTAGTTAAAGCAATATTCATTGCACTAACAATTTGCAAGGCATTGCTGGCATTACGTAGTTTGGTAAAAAATTGCAGAATAAGTTCAGAACAAGCAAAGATTCTCAATCATGTTCATTACGCTGTTCTCCCCTTCCAAAATTGATTTAGACACGTCCGCTAATATTGATGTAGATCCACCAGAGTCGGCGCTAACGTAATTTCTCCAACTCTCGAACGCGGGACCAAGCCTTTGAAGATTTCATTAATTCTAATCTTTTCCATATTTAGATGTTCTCATTACACACACGATTCTACATCAATCACACCGTCTAGCCCGGTCCCTGGGCAGTCCGGACGGTTGACGGCCGGGCCGTGATGGCTGATGGTGGAGTCCTGATGGCTCATGGCTTGCCTGCTCTACCCCATCTCTTCACGGATATTTAACGCTTCATCAATCAACGTCATGGCCGGCATTGGAATTCAGTTCCTCTGTTATAAAATAATAAACAAGTCAGAATAAATTTTGCTTTTATAATCAATGCTTATTAATTTTACGTATTTTGCGCATTAAATAAGTTATTACTCTTATAGATTGTGTAAAAATGTTACGGAATTCAAGTACAACAATAGAAAAGTGTGATGGTTCTATGGCGTTATTGAATCCCTACAAACCATCAGGACAACTGCGTGATTCCGTTTTAATGTTTACATTTATTCCCTCTTACGCAAGCTTAAACTTTGCTCCAATAAATAAAGTAGTTGGAGGGATTGTAAAAATGTTTGGGAATTCATAATACCAGGACAGTTGTGTGATTTTTTGTATATTTTTCACATTGGCCATCTTACGCAAACCCAAACTTTGCTCCAATAAAGTCATATAAGTAAAGTAGAGTACGCTATTTGTTACAGGACCGCTACATTACAAATATAAATTTGTGGCAAAGAACAAAATCGTCCTAATTCACGATTAGAATCCTGAGCAGATATTTTGGGATCTAGAAAATAAGAACATTTTTGTTGTTGTAGATTTTCTAAATGCGTTATGGTTTCCTATAAACAATCAGGAGAACTGCGTGATGTTTTGGTTAATCCTGACTTTGATTCCCCTTACTTGAGGATTGAAGCAATAGGAACTTCTGACAGTCGGTTTCCAAGGCAACTGGAAACAATACATTGACAACTTACATGGTGAGCGCTCGGCACCAAACGTCCTTTGTCAGACGCTTGTTTAGTTTTGCTGCTAATAATTAAACCGACTAATGAAAATAACCGCTTGGAAGTGCACCTGTGCTCGCTGTATTGAAGAAACAATTCTGCGAGCTGAAGTATTCTTAGACTAACAGCACATTTAGCGTTGTATGTACAGTATATTTACTTTCTTTCAGCGTCTTGAACTCTCTGAACCTCTTAACCGAACGTTTCTCAAATGAAAGAGCCCTCGAGCTTTGCTTAGTTTCGGCTCATTATATCGTTCAGTCGTCGCCGCTAAGAGAACTCTCTTAAGTGCACGTTTCATTCTAAATCGACAGTTTTAAATGCAATCTTACCGTGGCTATTCACATTTCTGGAATAACTATGTCAAAGTCATTTTGTTAAAGGGCTTACCGGTCAAAAATGTCCACCCGGAGAGTTTTAACTACAATTGCCTTTTAAAATGTCCTCGGAACTAATGGAACTAAAGTACTTCGATAGAAAACCAGTTGGAAATAAAATAAATTGTCCAGTTTTTAAGTATTTTTATATTTATAGTCAGGAAGTGTAATGAGTTATTTTTGAGTCGGTTGTACGGAATAAAATCTATTGTAACATTATTTTATTTCCTGCTACACACATTTCTCTGAAGTAACTGTGTTCAATTTACCTAAGCTTCCAGTACTTTAGTAACGAAACATATTGGAGGCGGGCGGAGAAATACTTTTGTAAATACTATTAGCCTATATGGGTTTTACCCTATGTGTTTTAATAAAACGGGAACTATTTACGTATATTTTCAAGTTGAGACAACTCAAATATTTTATCATATGGTAAAGCTCTTTCACATTAACTTCTTTAGAGTTGCCTCGTTTTACGCGCTTTATCATTAACTTCGTGGTGGCCTTGCCCGATCGGAGACACTAATTGTTGTAGCATTTTGTAAGGGTGTACTAGAAGTATTTTAATTCGTATTACATGAAGATACACCTTTTTATATTTAATCTGTAAGAGCTACACAGTTGTAATGTACTTTATGTGCCAGAACTGACAAGTACCATAACACACTGCCAGCGGCAGACTGACAGCATTGGGTCTAGACTGTAGGAGCTACACAGTTATAACATATTTCAAGTGCCAGAACTGACAAGTATCGTAACACAGTGGCAGTGCCAGGCTGGCAGCATCGGATCTAGACTGTAAGAGCTGCACAGTTGTAACATATTTCAAGTGCCATAACTGACAAGTACCGTAACACAGTGTCAGTGGCAGGCTGACAGCATCGGGTCTAGACTGTAGGAGCTGCACAACTGTAACATATTTCAAGTGCCAGAACTGACAAATTCATACCGTAACACAGTGGCAGTGCCAGGCTGGCAGCATCGGATCTAGACTGTAAGAGCTGCACAATTGCGTACTCCAAGTGCCAGAACTGACAAGTACCGTAACACAGTGGCAGTGGCCGGCTGGTAGCAGGATGTTAGCTCGCAGAATGTCAACAGTCCGCGAGTTTCCGAGAACCGCTCACACACACACTTCCCGGTTTACAAGTCGCAGCCGCAGTAGTGACACGTCCTCAACATCGCTCCCACTGTAGCCACTAGATTTTACCCTTTAAATTTTGTCTTAACGGCGCTGTCTTAATGTTTAGAAAATATGTTGTTTTATCATCCATCAGTCATGTACCCCTCTAATAGCCTTCGCTGCTTAGAGGTAGAGTGTAACCAGTCTGTTTAGCAAGGGGTGCAGAAGAGCAAAACCAAAATCTAAACACATCGCGGACATTAGGTGGGTGAAACGGTTGTCGTGGAACTGTCGACATGGATGAATGATATGTTGAGTCCATTCATGTTTTCCCTTTGTGTTACAGTCAACATCAACACTTTTAGTAGTGCCATATGGACCTTGTCTGTTATAAGAGATTGCAGCACAACGGCAACAGACTTAAGAGGAGTTTAACACGTAATTAGTAATTGTTTAATTGATGATACATAGTTAATATGTTGAAGAGCAAGATCAATATTGATCTTCAATTAATTTTTGTTTTACTTGCGTGGAGCTACCTATAGGTTCATATATGAACAGCCAAGTTCAAATCTGTTTGTACAGTTTTGCACTAAATTGAAAACACATTTTATAGTATTATAACAGTCAAGCCTAAGAAACTCCAACATGATTTTCCTAGAACTGCCTCTTTAGTCATGTCGCTGACCAATGTGGAGTGTAATAATTTCATCGTGGAACATATTCTAACCCTTCAATTATATATTATTTAGTTTGGCTGCGATCCACACAATCACAGCGCAGGTCGCGAGGTGTAGAAGATGGCTGCGCCCACATCCGAAAACAATTTGTCGACCTGCCCACTTAATCTGCCTTTGTGTATAGTATGAATAATGTATAACATAGTTAAAGACGTTATTTAATGAAGTAAAATTGGGAATAGTTAGCCAGTAATATGATACAGGAAGCCCGTGTTTAGGCAGGCGAGTCAACACAACAGTGATGAGCGGGTACGCCCGAGCCGAGCTGCCAGAATGGGAATGGTACCATTAAGTTCGGGCTCGCCTACAGTTCATCGAACTATTCCACAAATGTCTCGCTCGTTTTTTTAGTTTTATGGACTTTAAAAACAAAAATACGTGTTTTGTTTCCATATACTGTGATGATTTTCAATTCGTTAATCCATCTGTAGATAAAAGTTAAATTGGACCTAAACTATGCCTAATTGATCTTCTAATGAAAGGATATGGCAATGCGAGTAAAAATGACCTGTATTTTTTGCATTGTTTGGGATAGTTCCGCTTCTAGAATTTACTTTACGCGATTTGTAAATTATTACTTAGTTTACTCATTTCTCGACCAGTTCTGCGTTTTTCGGAGCACGTATATAGATAGAAGAGAACATTCGTCGAGTTTGCAACAAGTAGATTACTACTAGAGGGTTTTGAGATCGGTTTGTAAGTCGACTACTGATCTGTATTCTACCCGCTACGTCGCCTTATCTGCTCTCGCGGGAGCCTCTGCTGTACCGGTATTCTGTTTGAATAAAAACATCAAGATATTATTTTTTATACCTTCCGGTGTGGTGGCTCCCCTGCCCCGAGTTTACGTCTTGGAATGAACAATGCCATCCGCCCTCTTCTCGCTCCCTCCAACCGCCCGCCATAATTGTGCATGGTCCGGAACACATATGTATTTATTAGAGCCGATCGGCAGGTATATTGTTACCAACCTGACCCCTCTTGTTTTTTATAAACTTCTGTAAGAGCTAAAATGCTAAAATTGTAGTCGCCTTAGTTCGAAATTTACCCTCCACCGCAAGCTAACAAATGAGGATTTACGTGAAATACATCTACTGCTGAAATACCTATCAGGTATTTCAATGAATAAAACATCGCCATTCATTCCAGTTACTACAAAAGTGCTCATAAATTCAAAAGAGGGAGTCGAATAATCGCAGTGGATTCACTCTTGTGTGATGAAAACGACGCTGTTATCGGAATCGCATTGTTTTTATTTCCTTCCGAAACCCACGATATCATCTGGAGCTGTGCACAAATCAGCGGTAATAAATGAACATTTTGAAATGTTTCGAATTGTACGAACCGAACCATCCTTAGATTATGACTGAATTTGTGATTGCAAATCAGCATCAATCAGATGCGTGAAAGAGGTACGAATTCACTCTTTATTTACTCTTGAGTGGTAAAAACGATTATGCAATCGCAAGAATTGTAAATCAGAGTCTGATAAACACAACCTCGCGATTTGCAATCAACACTTGAGGTAGCATAATTGGTTATTATTGTACACGGTGAATGATTTCGGTTGCTGAACAGCTGCAAATATTATTGTAGTTCGGCCGCTAAAGGAAATGGCGGCTCTGATCATTTATATATCGGAAGGTCGGGACTTACACTAACGTTTTCTCGCCCGGCCACTAAGGTATCCCTCGCGTCTATAAATCTGCGATGTCGGTGAGGGGTGGAGAGACAGATGCCTGTAGCCATGGGGCACGGAGTCGAGCAGATGAAAGAATTGGCTCGTTCCCGCTCCCCCTCACGTTGTGGTCCCGTAATTGGTACACATTCCTGGTTTTTGTCCTGGGACTACAATAGCATTTACAGGACAGTGTCGTAATTAAGCGGGACTGTCAAAGCTAACGCTGCCTGTGACCTCTAATGACGACCTGCCCTGCCCAGTACTCTGCTTGTGCTCTCGTAATGTCCTCAACTGAACTATACATAGTTACAACTACGCATTTACAGGACAGTGTGTAATTAAGCGGGCTGTCAAAGCTAACGCTGCCTGTGACCTCTAATGACGACCTGCCCTGCCCAGTACTCTCCTTGTGCTCTCGTAATGTCCGCAACGAGCTATACATAGTTACAACTACGCATTTACAGGACAGTGTCGTAATTAAGCGGGGCTGTCAAAGCTAACGCTGCCTGTGACCTCTAATGACGACCTGCCCTGCCCAGTACTCTCCTTGTGCTCTCGTAATGTCCGCAACGAGCTATACATAGTTACAACTACGCATTTACAGGACAGTGTCGTAATTAAGCGGGGCTGTCAAAGCTAACGCTGCCTGTGACCTCTAATGACGACCTGCCCTGCCCAGTACTCTCCTTGTGCTCTCGTAATGTCCGCAACGAGCTATACATAGTTACAACTACGCATTTACAGGACAGTGTCGTAATTAAGCGGGGCTGTCAAAGCTAACGCTGCCTGTGACCTCTAATGACGACCTGCCCTGCCCAGTACTCTGCTTGTGCTCTCGTAACGTCCGCAACTCAGCTATGCATAGTTATAACTACGGGTCGCAGTCAGTTTGGACCCTAAAGCGTTCAAAATTGATAACACCCTTCGTCCCGTATGCTGGGATTTAATGCAAACCGACAATACTTTAACGGTCAGTTGTGCAGCGTTCGTATATACATCACTAATCAAGCTCATGACCTTTTCGGTGATGATGCATAATCATAAAGTTTTCTTTGTCATAAAATTCAGTGGCCCTTGATCTAGACTAGACAGTATTTGTTATTGCTATATTCTTTTCACTGGAACATCTGTACAACGATTCAATGGTGAAGAACAAGAAATAGCCCAATGTGTTCAAATGAAAGTTAAGAAAACAACAGAAAAACCTTCACTTGTCTTCTCAAATGCGGAAATATCGAAGGATATGCAGTGTACATCTATTTAACGTTCATGACTGCAATAGAACATGACTGTTAACACATTTTCCTACATTAACCTTGTTTCAGAATTTTCCTTTCGATAATAACGTGAAATTTATGTGTGTGTGTGAGTACGTCATGACTAAGAATTAGCGTTCTTCTATTCCTCTCTCAAAATTACCTTTAACAATCAAGAAGCAAAAAATAAGAAATATCCACCCTTTAAAACATTTTAGCTGTTGTATTGATTGTTTTGAGCAGAGTCAAAGTAGTATAGGTCGTCTTTAATCCCGAAGAAACTAAGAATACGCAGAAAAATCTTCACTGTTGAAGGACACAGCTTCTTTAACTGGTGAGAATACAGGGGCTTGCATCATCACTTTTTGCCGAACTTCTTGAACAATGGAATGTAAGTAATAACGACTAACGACTGCGTTTCATCTAGGCTCTTGTTTGTGTTAATGTTTGATTCATTTTACTTACTTGGCGAACTGCTTATTCGACTGTGGTATATTTCTGTCCGTCTTGCAATCAATCATTCACCTTGAAACCCGCGTATAACAGAGGCCGGATTTACGCTAGGAATAACTATGGCCTGATAAACGACACCCTTTACAAGGGCTTTGAAGAAATTAGAAAATATTAGATACAAGTTTGAAATACTTAAATATACTAGCAATATTCAATAAAAACAAAAATGTCGAGAATATGTATCGAAGTTTTATTATTGTAGTGTAAACCTGATAAGTAATTTTAAGTAGTATATTATAGAAAGTGGGTCTTGCTATGTTTTAAATCTGACCAAAACCTTTGATTTTATGAATGATCTAATATTGGTTTGTAAAGGAAGATATATTAAATCAGTTGTAAAGTTAGAAATTTCTTGAAGATCGCTTTTGGACCTTGTAGTCTATACGAGTACTTCTTCCTACAACCTATATATAAATATTTTTTATTTGGATATTCTTCTCTTGTTCTGTCGTTCAAAATTGTTCTCAAGTGGAAATCAATTATTTCATTCTGTAAATTATCTCTTAAAGTAGCTTGTTATCGTGAAAAATACATTTAAACACAATTAATATTTACTTCAAAATTGAGTGACAGTTTTAGGATGAATAATAATAAAATAACGTATTAACGTATATTAACGTATATTAACGTAAATAATATAACGTATTTATTGATCAAGCACCAAAAACTTATGTATTTACATATGTCAGTTACTTGGAATAAAATAATCAGTACATTTAATGTTGTTTAAAACATTAAAACAGTCTCGGAATATTTACTACGGATTTGCTTAATTCCTTAGGTTGTGCCATACAGAGAAAGAGAGAGAAAAAGTGTAAGAAAGGGACGGTTTAGTGGAATATAGCGCAGCTGTATTGATTAAACAATAAACAGTCTCCGAAGGCACATACAGCCACGTGTTATATCTAAGAATATTCTTCTTCGAAGCGTTGTATTTTTCCATACGTACCCTTTTATGCTGTAGATAAATTATTCAAATTCATTACATAAGTATATACACGGTGATAAGGGAATACATAAGAGTATTAATTGAAGAGTTAGCTGAAACATCGTCTTCTTAGATCTGCAATAACTTTAAATAAGATTTGTTGGCGTAATTAATTTAGTGTTCCGTTTCAAAAGTTTTAAATGGCATATGTATATCTAATAGTACGTATGCAAACAGATTTCCCCCAATCAGATGATTTTAGTTATTTTATCTTATTTCTGCAAGGCGATCACTTGCAAAAATTATTAAATTACAAAAACATATTTGAGAGTGGTAGCAAGAATAATTTCTTGACTACTGATTTACTAACATTTTCAGTTTTTTAACGTCTAAAGATTAAACCCTGGGCTCCGTCTCGTTTGTAGTATGGTACAGTGAAAATTCTGTAAAAGAATAATCCAGCTCGAGTACTTGCCTCTGCACGCATGAGAAATATACCAATGACTTCTCTGGAAATCTCTCTCAATACCAACTCTTACTAGAGTGCATTAATGGACCAGGACCAACACCACATATGGAATATATACGGACACTTGTAACACGTGTTAGCATACAGAGTGTCTCGAGTGTTTCCTTGCCACTGCTGATATCATTTCACGCCGGCATTACGCTGCATAATTGAGAGGGTTGGTGGGTTGCCAGCGAGGGGGATGATGTACTGTCCCTCTCAGTCCGCCTTCTGCCGTATTTACTTTATCAACTCTTCCTCCACTTTCCGCTATTAATTATGTATTATTGTCAATTACAAAGAGAGACGTTTGTTTTAAATTAAACTTCCTCCTTGGCTCTGTTATTAATGGTATTATCTCGGCGATCCGCTGCGGGAATATCAGAGTTTTCAAAATCCTTAAAATTTGTCATTGAAATATCTTTGTTTCCGTACAGCTCGATAATAATATGGTCGTGTTATTTTGGGAATCATATGATTTTAGAAAATGTTACGTTATGTATGGTTCAATGTTAATTTCAACATGGAAACTTTAATTATAATGTAAGTCAGGCTATAGTGAAACGATCTTGAGTTTTACCCCATTAGGTGTTAAACCTCACACTCTTATACACCCTTACCGTAGAATAGAATCGTAATAGATACCTCACTTTAAATATATGATTAATTAGCACATTAAGCGACTTTTCGTTTTTCTTGTAAAGTGTATATTTTTTAGATACAAACAACAAAGTACATAAAAGTTTCAGTTTTGGTGGTTCCGGGGGAAAACCCAATAAAAATATTTAAAAATTCAAAAAAACTGTTGGATTATGTCTTCAAAATGAGACACCTCTCATAATTCTGAGGCCAAAAAAATCAAATCAAAAAGAATCAAAATGGACACCAATATAGACGGTCTTTAAGATATAATTTAATAAATTTTACTTCGAAATTATGTACGCTCAAAATAAATGCTGTTATAAGTTTAATGACTATATTTAGATTAAATGCATTATAATTGATTTATTTGCATCTGTGGTAAACTAAATAGCAAAAGATCGTTGTGAAACACAATAGTCCTGTGTAACATTCCTCTCTAATGAACACAGTTGGGGAGTATCGGCCGGTACTACTAGTACGGGTCGCGAGAGGTGCGCTGTTCTGTGCCTCTAATTACCAACAATGGTGTCTGTGCCCTGGTCCGCACTTGTGCTCGGTTACGCGCACAATTAGCTGACTCTATATCACCGAGACTCCCAGCTACATCAGGCTAACTACCGTCAACTGCCGACCCATTAATCACGTTACTAACATCGCATTTTTCCGTTTGCACGTCCAATTTGCGAGTGTGAAGAAACCGGGAGACACAGTTGCACCGCATTCGAGAGAACAATCAACATCGTAGCCGTCACTCTGCTGATTGTCTTATCGCCAGTAACCACGTCTGAGGTGACCTTGGACTGATGATAAGTCGAGTCTAAAATTAATAAACATCTAGTTAGAATTTGATCCCACTATTGATCGCCGCAAGTCCTTAAAAACTTATCTAAAAGGTTAGAAAAAATGCATTCTCAGCTGGATTGTCTCAGATTAAAGGTGCTATCAAAGTCAAAGGGACAGAGACTTTGAGCGTGACCGGGAGCTTGTCGGGGTTTCGTTCTCTGAATCGCAATCTGCTTTTATCATAGTTTTGCACGTTAAGCAGGGTTACAAGTCAAACATAAATGATCAAGAAGTTTTAGACTTTATACAAAACAAGATAGGCTAGTGGATTGATTGACTCAGCTTCTTTTGTGCCAAGAGCTTTGCCCTTGTTAAACGCTGAAGTTGAATTTCATAGACTGCTAATCTAATAATCATGTTGAGTTATATATTTTTAGCTCTTTCAATTTTTAATAATAAAATTTACTACAAATGTAAATGGTTAACTTTGACATAGTTAAAATAGCTTGCTATTTGATTGAAACTTTTGAAACTCGCATTTGTAAATGTTGAAATAACCATAAAACAATCTCAAAGTTATCAATCAACAAAACCACGTCGAAATACAATTTACTTTAAATTAACTTTCTAATTTATATGTTTACCCTTCCAATACTTCGACGATATGCGTGCGTTTCATCTTTGATATGCTCCAAAATAGCCCCAAAGATAGATTGAGACCTTGTGATGAAGTTTCATTTCTCGTGTCTGAACTTGTGCAAACAGTTTGTGTGGAGGTCTTGATTGAAAAATTGATTGAACCTCGAGACCCAAGATTTTGATAGTGTTGTACTCGGTAACACGCGGCTCGAGCTATCAGCGGAGGGGGGTTGGTGGGGGGGGGGGCGCGTTGTTAGCTCAGGTCCCGGGGGAGAGGGGCGCTGAGACGAGTTGAAGGGTAACTTCGCTGAGGAAGGGACGGCGGGGGAGGGTTGTAGGGCTGGGAGTTCTTCGCTTATTAACTTGAAGACAAATAGTTGGCTCATTTACAGGAATCTTAATACAGAGGAGTTGCGAGTTGAGCGTACGTGAATTATATAGACGATGTTCCGCACACCCTAGCAGCCCTACTTCGGCTTGTGTACATGATGGTTATACTCAGCATGGTTCGTGCTCACATTGTACACAGTGTGCTGATGATGTGGTCTTTCAAGCCTAGGTGTAGACGATGTTCCGCACACCCTAGCAGCCATACTACGGCTTGTGTACATGATGGTTATACTCAGCATGGTTCGTGCTCACATTGTACACAGTGTGCTGGTGATGTGGTCTTTCAAGCCTAGGTGTAGACGATGTTCCGCACACCCTAGCAGCCCTACTACGGCTTGTGTACATGATGGTTATACTCAGCATGGTTCGTGCTCACATTGTACACAGTGTGCTGGTGATGTGGTCTTTCAAGCCTAGGTGTAGACGATGTTCCGCACACCCTAGCAGCCCTACTACGGCTTGTGTACATGATGGTTATACTCAGCATGGTTCGTGCTCACATTGTACACAGTGTGCTGGTGATGTGGTCTTTCAAGCCTAGGCGTAGACGATGTTCCGCACACCCTAGCAGCCCTACTACGGCTTGTGTACATGATGGTTATACTCAGCATGGTTCGTGCTCACATTGTACACAGTGTGCTGGTGATGTGGTCTTTCAAGCCCAGGTGTAGACGATGTTCCGCACACCCTATCAGCCCTACTACGGCTTGTGTACATGATGGTTATACTACTCAGCATAGTTCGTGCTCACATTGTACACAGTGTGCTGGTGATGTGGTCTTTCAAGCCTAGGTGTAGACGATGTTCCGCACACCCTAGCAGCCCTACTACGGCTTGTGTACATGATGGTTATACTCAGCATGGTTCGTGCTCACATTGTACACAGTGTGCTGGTGATGTGGTCTTTCAAGCTCAGGTGTAGACGATGTTCCGCACACCCTAGCAGCCCTACTACGGCTTGTGTACATGATGGTTATACTCAGCATGGTTCGTGCTCACATTGTACACAGTGTGCTGGTGATGTGGTCTTTCAAGCCTAGGTGTAGACGATGTTCCGCACACCCTAGCAGCCCTACTACGGCTTCTGTACATGATGGTTATACTCAGCATGGTTCGTGCTCACATTGTACACAGTGTGCTGGTGATGTGGTCTTTCAAGCCTAGGTGTAGACGATGTTCCGCACACCCTAGCAGCCCTACTACGGCTTCTGTACATGATGGTTATACTCAGCATGGTTCGTGCTCACATTGTACACAGTGTGCTGGTGATGTGGTCTTTCAAGCCCAGGTGTAAGCTATGGTATGCTTATTCAACTTGCTTCGTACTTACAATGTACATGGTGTAATGATCGTATCGTATTTTTCAAGCTTATATGGTGTAGTTGGTATATCATTCAATATATCCTTCGTACTTACATTGTACATGGTGTGCTGAGAGTATGTTCTTTTTAATCATAATCTGTTTAGTCTGTTAATCATAATCCAATTCTGGCCTATCGATTCATTGTGAATGACGTCATGTCCCACCTGTATTAATAAAAGAATACTATCGCCAAGAAATCACTCTCATGCATTAGTGGATATTCGTTCATTACAATTATTTAGTCCATGTTTCATCTCGGGCGTTTGTCGTGTGAGGGCAGATCATGATACCAAATAAAAAGCTATTCACATTTTCAAAAACTCAAAATTATTGAAAATCATTAGTGAAAAAATGAATCAAAATACAATTTTATAGTTGTATACGTGTGTAAATTCTTTACTCTGTACCTTATTGTCATCGAATAATGTTATTGAAAATCTAAAATTCTCAAATTTGACTTTAGGGCCAAGAGGACTACGAGAAGTACGAATAGGAAAGGGGTTTTAACATGCTACATGATTATTGGAATCCACCACCAGGTAGTTCTTGTAACCACATAACTAACTGGGACTATCAGGAAACAAGGGGACAAATTCTGGATATTCAATCTGTGAAGCCTTTGCCGGCAAATGATTCTCGAGTAGGAACACGGTGAGCCCAGACTGACGCCGAGGCAGGCGGGGGACAGGTACAGCACAGTAGACGAGCGCAGATGGCCGGTCCTGGCTCAGCCTCAGGGTTCAAGGTCATAGCCTCTAATTAGGCTGAACTTGGGTGGCGAAAATATGGTAATAGGATGTACAACGCAAACGCGACCTTAATTAATTTGCTAGTGGCGTGGGCCATAATAAATGGATGGGACTGTTTATGTAAATAAGTGTATGTCGGCAAATAGATGCGAATAATACAAGTTTAATTGCCTTCATCTGGTGTGTGGCAAGCAAGACAAGCGAAGAGAGTCCATATTGTACTTGGAAGTGCTTAGCGTCTCCCCTCCCCTTCTAGTTGGAACAATTAGTTTAGCTGTGTACGTGATGCATATGCATTGTTTGAACGAAAACAAGAGAGTTCGTCACAACTCGCAAACTCGATTAAGTATGACGTAGCTAGAAATAAATTTGAAATTTAAAGCCACCCGTGCATATATTTAGGTGAGTTTATTTAGCTAACAAATTAGAAACAATTGATTTACAATAGCATGTTATGTTGGAGTTTTGCAGGCTGCTATCTCTCTTGCGTGTACCAGACAAACGGTTTTATCGAAATAAACGCCTGAATTGGACGGCACAGAAGGTAGTAGTGGGTGGATAATGCCGCGAGGTGGCGGTGGATAGGAAATGCGGACTTAAGACATCTGCATTAGAACAGCACAGAAGTTACTAGTAGGTGGATAGTAGTGGGTGGTTAATGCCGCGAGGTGGCGATGGATAGGAAATGCGGTCTTAAGACATCTGCTTTAGAACAGCACAGAATTTACCAGTAGGTGGATAGTAGTGGGTGGATAATGCCGCGAGGTGGCGGTGGATAGGAAATGTGGTCTTATGACATCTGCTTTAGAACAGCACAGAAGTTACCAGTAGGTGGATAGTAGTGGGTGGATAATGCCGCGAGGTGGTGGTGGTGGATAGGAAATGTGGTCTTTAGACATCTGCATTAGAACAGCACAGAAGTTACCAGTAGGTGGATAGTAGTGGGTGGGTAATGCTGGGAGGTAGCGGTGGATAGGAAATGTGGTCTTAAGACATCTGCATTAGAACAGCACAGGAGTTACCAGTAGGTGGATAGTAGTGGGTGGGTAATGCTGGGAGGTAGCGGTGGGTGGGAGGGGTATCCACGAACGGGTATCGGCGAAGCAATCTAAACATCTGAACGCAAGTCTGTTTTGACAAAAAGTGATCCGTGTGGGAAGAGAAGGCAGGGACAGGAGCGCCGAGATCGTGACAGAGTGACAATGAGCGGTCAGGAGGAGCGGACAGTGACATTCTCGAGTCTGACAATGGACAGGAACGCTGCTGACAATACACTAGTGACATTGTCTTGTTATAAGGTCTTCGGCACTTGGAAATTCACCAGTAAACATGTGGATGATTATTTATTAAATTGCCTCTCTGGCTTCAGAACAATATCAGAATGTTGCATTGTCAAAATAGTAACACAGATGGTCAATGAATACGAAACAGATGAATTTAATTCAAATAGGTTGTTCTTAAGTAATTTATAAACAGATATTTACAGTAGAAGTAGTATATTTGCCTAATTGAAATTTACCACTTCAATTCACTAATTTGTTTGGTGTTCATTTGCAAAAACATATACATAAACGACGTATTTTGTAGTTAATAGTACATTATTTTAATCGCTCGCATTCATCTACACTTTTTTGGGACTACTTGTTAGTCTAGTTGTGCTTCAGAATTGCACATTAATAATACAGCCGAGTGGGGAGATACCATCGGACATAGGCTAACGTCAGCCGAGCAGCCGCGACCTGTCCCGCTTCTGAAACGGCACAGATTTATGCAATCTTTGTCGTGGTGATGTAGTTATTTGTGTTCACGCCGCATTTTTACCTCCCTGCTAGCTCGTCGTATCACAAAACCTGTTTAAGGAGGCATTTCTTTATAAAGTGCATGTAATTGGGATGCAAGGATGGAATGTAAATCACGGATGTTTTATTATTGGGGGGCCGAGCGAATCAGGTATAAATTCATCCGACTCATTTGCCAGTGGACGTTAATACCTCTGCGCCTGCGCCGTGCCGAGCCGGGCTCTGCGCTTGCGCAGTGCTTGGAAACAAGCCACTACGCACACACCGCCCGAACCCCGCTAACTATTCTTGATTAATATTTATTTGACCGCTATCTCTACATCGCCGACTTTTAACTCGGCCGGTAAATAAAAGTCTCTGTAATCATTGTCGTATGTACGTTAAATTCAGCTATGCCGATTTGAATACTAATTTATGGCCTTTTTACGGCATCCATAAACATGGGGCTCACGGCCGAGAGGTGAACTAGTTCTTTTTAGGAGATTATGTGATGGGCCATTCGTACTGCATTATTTCGCTCCATCATTTTATTGGCTGGTTATATTTTTCTTACGGCGTTGGAAGTAACTTTGGGAAATATTTTATACATTTTATTTAAGTCTAGTGGTTTTAACGTTCAGATAATTCATCATAGATTATAGGCTCTCTTAGAAAATAATAAATTCAACGCTATTCATTGACAGGAATCATGACTCGGCGTTATTCGAAGCTCTTTCTATTGAAGTATAAAACAGAGTATATAACTCGCTCATGATTTAAAAGTGGTATAAAAATGTTACATTCATAAGTACCTAAGTGCTAGAGATCTTATTTTCAATGTGTTTGGAACATCTAGCCAAGCTCCAGCTGTTAAAATGTATATCATACCAAGACATGGTTATAGCATTAGGACATTGTATTAAAATTTGAACGTTTCTTGAAAAGTTAGTTATTTAAAATTAGGTTATCAGTGAATGACATATTTATATGCATTCAATGGTTTATAAACCAGTATGGGTGAGTTTGGCTCAACCAACCGAACATGGAACATTTTAAATTTAAGAACAAACGCCAAAGAACAAAATTTACGAAGTATAGTGAAGATAGCTTTAGATCAGCTGGAGATGAAGTCAGTCATAACTATTCTACAAATAAACTTAAGCCGCGTTCCAAATACTGGTGTATTCACCACATTCCACTCGAGGTTGTTTGTTTTTACGCTTACAAACAAATCTATATGACACGAAATTGCGCAATCATACACGTGTTGTAGAATAACTGTATGATTGAGTTTTGAACATTTACTCTAGGCCATCGAAGATATACGAGTTGTATCCTTCCAGATGTCTGTGAATAAATTCAATACTACTTTAATTCCAAAATCTTCATCACTATGCCTTTTATAAGCGACAAAGGTGGCTGGAAGTCGAAAACAAGGGAACGGCCAATTCCCTAGCCGCCTTCGCTGAATGGATTAAGTCTAATCTCTGGAGGCCTAGTAAAATAGAAGCATTGGCTCAAATGAATACATCAAAGGCGGTTGCAAGCCTTTATTAACGAGTAATCATTCATCAAATGTCACAAGCTATTTTTCAACCGACAGAACATTTTTTAAATCGTGTAATTCTGTGATAACTCTTGATAGAAATATCTCAGAGACTTGAAATTTGGTAGGTTAGATTCCTCTTGGTCCTGTTGGTTTAGGTGTTAGTTTAAAAGACATCCATCAACGTTGCAAATGACTTTGTAAGGAAATACCATATACATTTGAAATACCTCGTTGCGTACTTCATACATAGTAATGTAAATAATGTAAAAAAGACGTCGCCTCATTGCTCAGAGGAGCTGTGTGATTAGCGAATTCCCTAACTCGTGAATTCGCTCACAGGAGAGCATCAGTGACGTAACTGGATGCCACACATTTTTGGGATAGGCGATGATCGTTCGAACATCTAAATAGCTAGTGGCCGCAGTCCTTAACTGGAAAAGCGAAACAGGTTTTTAGTGGTTGACAGTATCTATTTATTATAATGATCTAATCCCAAAATTCAAATTACTGTTTTACTGAGCTTTAGAATTCGCTTATAGCAATAAATTGAGTAATGTGTCAAAGTAAAGTTTTGTAAGTTTCTTTGCGTTTTGGATTGCTCTGTAGAGAGTAATTGAGTGCGTTGCGATATTTGATACCTGGAGAGGCCGTTCCAGTTTCATGCTAAAAGCGTTTCTTGCTAATATCCAGGAATTTTCATCTATGTTAGCGTTCTCATAGATTCCTATACACAATTTAATTAGAGCCGGGGTTTCGCTAATCTAAGTAAGTCTAATGTAAGTCTTATGTAAAACGATTGTTTCAAATCAATAAAATATAATAATTAGCACTTTGTAGGTGTAACTGATCATGATTTGAAATAATCAGAGATACTGTTTTAATACAATATGATTGGGATTCAAGAAAATGCGCTTCCTACGTGAACTTTACGGTTGTATCTGTATACAAGCAAATTGTATGCACACGGCGATTATGTTTCAGATATACAAAACTCATCTGAGATAAGCCGATTGCCAGGTGTAGTGCTATAGTTTACAATATGACATTAATGAGGTTTTGTAGTCGACAGAATGGGTCGGTGGATGGTGACCCTCCCAGGGCTTTGTTTATGTGACATATTTTATATACGATACTGACTGTCTCCTCACCCCTCACCCTCCCCCACCGCCACAGTCACAACAGCTGTTAGGTGGGAATGGTAGCAGAAAAGTGACAGAGAGGTCTGAGTATTCTTTAGGAGACATATTTCTCTTTCAGAAAGGAATCTGAAAACTCCAGAACTCAGAGGACGCTTTTAAAAGGCGTTTGACGTCAATGATCTGCCTCTTCATCGTGAGGCCGACTGGTAATATTTGTCCAGCACTAAACATTTATCGACTTTTAAATCACACCATGTTTTACCACAACATGCAACGATTATTTTTGGAAACGTTCCTTCTCTGAGGGTCATGCAAATAAATATGATTTTGAACCTCATTTTTAGATTTTTATTGTTGTTAACCGATAATTAAAGTGGTTTCTCAGTAGTGGAGTTCAGTAAGGTTATCTACATTGACCGAGTAAATATATCAGGCTGGCATTAATATTTTCAAATACAAACATAGATTACATTTAGTCTATCCTTTTTTACAGTTTTAATTTTTCGGTGAACTAATCTTGAGTAACTATTGGAATAAGTCCAGCCTTTTGTCTGTTAGTGTGCATGAGTAATCAAGTTTTGGTTGTAGGCAATCAAATTCACTGATTTTGACCAAATTTTTAATTGGATGTATTTTGTTCAAACAAAGAACTGGGCTATCATTTAGGTATGATTATCATTAAGTTTCCATCACATATAACTCATTGTTAACGTAAAAAGGACGTAAAACGGTTAGCTCTGAACCAAAATAAACGTAGATTTAATTTACAATTTAGCCTAAATGTAATTGAAGCTATATGCTTGACGAAGAGATTAATTCAAACCATAAATACTCGAATGTCGTAGGATATATCTTCTTCAAGTCTGGTGGAAATGGTGGATAAAAAGAAGGTTTTCTCATTTTATGATACTCTTTTTATTAGATGTTTTCAGGCAAAATTTGTAAACTAACGTTTCATGCTAATATCCAGGAATACTGAATAACTGTGACAACCTGTGCGTTGTTGGACACCACGGCAAAGATTTCAACTACTACATCTTTTGGTTCACAAGATTTTTCATTATTTTGGACAATACTAACAAGTCATAATATTATGTGGTAAATCTTTCAAATTGTTCTCCTCATCGATTGGATCAACAATATGATTTTACATTTCGAGGGCACGAGCTCAGGTTCAAACGGTCTTTTACGGTTTCCTCTTCTTTCTGCTGGAGAACCATTACGATCAAATATGACAGGAATTACGAAATAACCGAAGCCCAACTCGGGATTTATTGACGGGAGGCAGGAAGCGGAAGAAGTGAGGAGGAAGGGAGTGTCGTGCCATCTCATCGTCAAGTCAGAGGCAGACGTCCCCTCCTGTTTACTTAGGACTCGGGCCTCCTTATTTACAGATACGATCAACAACTGGCCACTATTTACTGATACTGATTGGGGAAGTGCAACACAAGGATAAATACCGAGTCTAAAACTGACACAGTGAGTGTGGCGTGGTCGAGTCCATCACCTCGGCATCGGAGTTCCCTCGGGCTCAATTACTTATTTACAGATACGATCAACAACTGGCCACTATTTACTGATACTGATTGGGGAAGTGCAACACAAGGATAAATACCGAGTCTAAAACTGACACAGTGAGTGTGGCGTGGTCGAGTCCATCACCTCGGCATCGGAGTTCCCTCGGGCTCAATTACTTATTTACAGATACGATCAACAACTGGCCACTATTTACTGATACTGATTGGGGAAGTGCAACACAAGGATAAATACCGAGTCTAAAACTGACACAGTGAGTGTGGCGTGGTCGAGTCCATCACCTCGGCATCGGAGTTCCCTCGGGCTCAATTACTTATTTACAGATACGATCAACAACTGGCCACTATTTACTGATACTGATTGGGGAAGTGCAACACAAGGATAAATACCGAGTCTAAAACTGACACAGTGAGTGTGGCGTGGTCGAGTCCATCACCTCGGCATCGGAGTTCCCTCGGGCTCAATTACTTATTTACAGATACGATCAACAACTGGCCACTATTTACTGATACTGATTGGGGAAGTGCAACACAAGGATAAATACCGAGTCTAAAACTGACACAGTGAGTGTGGCGTGGTCGAGTCCATCACCTCGGCAACGGAGTTCCCTCGGGCTCCATTAGGCTTAATCTAGTTGTGTCACTTGCCCCCTGCTCCTTCACAACGTGTATGTGCTCGCAGTTTTATCTGTTTCCCGGTGGTAAGAGTATTGGGCCGTGCATACATCTCGACACAATTCCCAGCGAGACGTGAGTGTCACATATAGACTATAATAGTACCTCGCGATAGTAAACGCCCACTCCCGATCACTAAGTAAACTCCCCTAAGGTGATCCGTTCCTTCTCCCCCGGGATTCCGCTCCCTCTCCAAAGCCCCTTCTTCCGCTCAACTTTTCTTTATTCCGCCCTTTCCTTTTAAAAGTCGAGTGTTCAAGTGCTCATGCACACAATCCCGTCTTCACGCACTAAGCTGTCTCCTCTCCTCAATGTCTCTTTCAATTCTTTCCACAGATTTATTCCTTAATTACTGTGGCGTTTTTATGTACCTGCAATATCGTAGAGGTCTGAAAGATCTGGAGTGATATATTGTTTTCCCCCATCTTTTATTCGGGGTGTCATACACTCTCTTTTAACACATTTATTTCTCCGCGTCACGAGACTTTTATGAACGTATCTTACCAACCCCACGCCAATCGGTATATACAGCATTTTAATACTCTGTTATTGCAAGGTTTTTGGGTTCACAACGAATTGACATATGGGGCTATATTCTTATCGAGGATAGCTGTAAAACGTAATATATATTCTATTTACTACAACATACTATTCTTTACTTTTGTGGTGATAAGTAAGGTTGATATAACAGTACATTTTAGTAGGCTAATAACATTTACATTGATAATGTAAATTATATTTGTATTAACTGACTTTATCGTAATCAGCTACCTTCTACTCTAATAACTAAGATTAAGAAATTTCATAGCAGTAGGATTTCCCTTTGATTTGAAGCCAGACTTATTTACTAACGTTTACCTGATCTGGCGAGGAGGTAGAAGGCTGACTCGGGCTCTAAGACGCTGCAATCAGCAGCCCCGCTCACCTAATTGCCGGTGAAACGGAGCATTTCCATTTTTCAACTAAAATTATGCAAATGGCCGCGTTGTTCTCCGCAGAACAACCCCTTTAATTCGAAATTAGCAAAGTTAATTGCGTTCGCTCGAGTGGCTAAAACACTCTACCGCTGCTTGACGAGTGATGGGCTAAAACGGCAAATCTCGTTGGTAATCTCTGTACTTTTTAAATGAAACGATGCGTTATTTTTTCACAAATTTGACATTAATATTTAAATTAACAGGTTAAACATTTTTAGACGTTGGATTTCAAGTAATCAGTGTATTTTCATGGCTGTTGGTTAAAGTGAGCTGGAATCCCCGTTGTTCTTTAGAAGTATCCAATAACGACCGTAGCCATCTTCTGACGTTCGCTGAATTTGTGTGCATTTTATCAAAAATTTTACAACTGACCTTTTTTATTTTTTGTATTAAGAAAGACATATTTTCTTTCCAAGAATGCAGTCTAACAGATAATTTAACGTAATAAGTAAGTGTTGTGGAAGACTAGGGTAACTGTGGCGAGGAATTGCTTTCGGTCCGTCTGTAACTTCATCATCCATATTAACGACTCTGACCTCCTGCATAAACTCGGACGCTGATGGAGCCAAGTGTGGATTGTACGCCCGTGGCACACGGTGATGATCAAGGTGAAGACGGTGGAGAGGCTGCAGGCCAGCGCTGGAGAGCGAGAGCCGAGAACCTGGATTGGCCGGCGCAGGCGCAGCACTCTCTTGTAAATGCTAATCGAGAATACTTGGAAAATGACATTTGCATGTGAATAGGGAGTTTACCGGAGGTTGTCGTCCGCAGTGCCTTGAAGAATGTCAGACGATGAGTAATGTTGGACAAACAGACGGCTGGGCGGCGCGGCCCGGTGTGCTGACACGGACTGGTCCGGTTCAGGCCGAGAGTACGTGTTAATACTGTCCTGACTATTGAAATTGTAACCGTATCGTCTGACGTCTCAAGTGCGTACCGTACCTTCCGATCACAACCGAGCACTCTGGTAACTTCAAGGTCGGTTTTGTTGTCCAGAAATCTAAGATAACACAGAGAGCGTCTTGACAAAACGCCCGAGATGTTCGCTTATCGCTGACTTTGCTGCCGGCGATGCGGGGCGTCTCGCGAGCATTCTCCGAATTAAATGAATCAGAAGTTATAAATATGTAAGCAGGCCCGAACAAGCTGCAATATTTATTGTTTAAATTATCGCTTTTCCCAATCTGTCCGGTCTATTAATTACGCTGGCAGAAAGTAAATTTCAATTTATTGGATCGGTCGCCAGTTACAACCCAGCTCGGTTGATTTTGTTTGTTTTTTTTTTTTTTTTGGTTTGTTAAAAAGTAATCAGTAAACGCCACAGAAATGACAGTAACTAATCTATCGACAAAAACCTTTTCCTTGTAGAACACACAGGAATAGACTTCACGCTAATAAGGATACGGCAATGTTATTATTTAGTTATGTCTAATAATCATTGGCTTAACTTTTGTGCACAAAGTTAGGGTTAGGGGTTTGTAATAGAAACGAATCACAATATTGATATTTGTCACAAAGTTGGCAAATTATTTCAGTACTTGCTAGATTTAAGCAAGTTGCTAGGATTCACATTGAGAATTCGGCTCTCCTTACAGAATTTGTGCGCATTTCCTGATTGAAAATCTCAATCGAAACTTGGTCCTAGCGTTGGAAATTAATTGTTGACTCTAGTGTACGTTCGCGCGGTGCAAGGACCACGTATAGGAATGGTCTGTGTCAAACGAGGTGGAAAATTGGGCAAGAAACTGCGGATGGGGCGGTGAAGTCGTAAGTCTCGGTGTAATCATAGAGTCAATTTTGTGCTAATGCCGGGGAACAGCCCTCGCCAGGTCTCCCTTCCTGACCTCGTGGCGACGCTGGGGCTCCTCCCTCGTCAGCGGCCAGCCGGCTCGGACTGCGGGGGTAGATGAAGGATTTATTTAACAGACTAGAATTGACAACGATAAAGCCCGTAGAGGTCAGACCGAGACTGCAGATGATCTCAGATAACGTAACAGCCATAACCCTGGGATATGCAGGAGGATCGTGAACTATCAAGTTACCTGCAGTAGAGGCGAGACTGTGCATGTGGGTAGTGTGCACCTGCACCTGTCCTTTGTCCACATCACCCGATTTGATTGCTGCCATCAAATAATTACTTATTTTATTGACTATCTGTGCAAAAAAATTTCAAAAGCCTTATGGTGCTTTTCTGTTAAAATCCGACAGCGTCCTTACTGTGACATCTTCTGAGTACTAAATGGTTTCGTGATGGTTTGCATTTATTCTATTCGTATATAACTTTCCATATGATCCCATATGAAGTAAATACTAAGAATGCAACAATATTATGAGCAATGCTTTGTCACAGAGGTTTAGCTCTCCCACTATAATAGGCCAGATGCCGAGAGCCAATTTCCATTATATAAGCACACAATCTGTTTCTTACGGACAGAGAAATTTTATCCTAACAAAGAAACTGATCGCCTGCCGCGCTAGTTTTGACGGAGTTGGAAATGGTCGTGTATCCAAAGGGTTAAACATATAAAATGAAAGGTTTTTTGCAGTTCGTTTTGTTTCCTAGATAAAACCAAATTTCAGAGAAGTTTATATTTATCAAATCAGCATCAGCTATCTATGTAAGGATATGAATGTAACCACTTTCTTATCTATATTTAGTTACATGACGGTTTTTAACTATTATTTATGTGTCTAACGGTCAGTTTAAGTGTATCCAGATAGGAAAAACGAAATCTAAGAAAAAAAATCATTGTTTAATATTTCTTAACCCTTTCGATGCCTCCCATTTTGATCTCCAAGAAAACTAGCGCGGCTCATGATCGATTTCTTTCTTAGGGCAAATTTCCTCATCGATTAAAATCCCCAGGTTGTGTGCTCACACAGTGGAAGTTGATTCTCGTCTCCTTGACTGTATAAAACGTACGATGATAGTACCTGTTAATAATCTTATCCATGTAAGTCCTCCTACACTGGGCAGGGGTTATATGGTTTGAAAGCCTTGTTTAATGCTATAGTTCCTGTTTTGTAACATTGTAGAGTTTATTGCAGCTCCAATGTATTCCAATAGAATAATTCTTACTTTTTTACTATTATTTAAAGAGTACTTTATTTACTGGTAATTGAAATACGGTTGCCTACCCATAAACAAATAAGAAAATCACACTATATTTATTATTTAGTTTCGCTTAACGTTCTTCATGGTGATGTCCGTGTAATTCCTTTTTTCCCTGGAACAATACAATTACAAATTATATCTTGCACTATCCAATTGTTATACCGAATCAAGTGTTATGACCAGTTAAGAATTGTTATGGATAATGATAATGTTTCGAATTAGTGTTTAATTGTTAGAAAATTCTGAATTCACAACTAAGGTTATTTATATAATGTTTGGTTTTAATGTATACAACTCGTTTGTTATTTATTGTGTGTATACTCTTAATGAAAGGTTATCACGTGGTTTTAACGTGTGTGAGACTCGACCAATAACAAATACTCAGTATTTCCGCGGCTAAGGCTCGGTTAATCCCAAGACTGATCCCTGAGGGTGTCCCTGCCCGGAGCTACAGCGGGACTCTCAGTGACTCAGCCGGGGATCGATCTCTCAGGCAATAACTGCCCCCGCCCCCGCCCTCTCACGACACAACATGTTAACTAATAACAGCCAGGGTGTCACTCGCCACTCACACTACGCCAATAAAAGGGCCATCTCACCAAATTAACTTCACAAATCAATGTCGCCCCCCTATCGATTCGCTGTTTAAACAGTTTATTAATTTTTCATGGCGAAATGCAATTTATCGGTGGTTTAATGAGATGTAATATTTCACTGCCCACGTGGCAGGCTGGCCCGGCACCTAGCAGTTGGCCGTCAGAGGCAGTAGGCCATTACAGGCCCACGTCTGTGTGCATGCCGAGTTCAATTGACAACAGATCCCTTATAGGGGTTAGCTGACTATTAGGAAGTCAAATTTCTGACTCATTTTTATTAAAACCACTGTCCCGAGTTTTGTCTGATATATTGTTAAAAATGTTTAAGACATAGTAAATATTTAATCGCTGAACAGACTACGAATGTAGTAGGCTCACGTTTAAAATGTGAATTAGATGGTACACATTATACTACCTATAATGATAGTTTTATCTTTCTAAATGCTCCTCGTTAAGTCGAATCAACTTATTTATTGTAAACATTACATTTCTATAATTTTTTCCATTAGTATCGCAGTCTTCAATAAATATTGTAGCCTACTATTTAAGTTACTGTTTATTTCGCGTTGAACAAAATATATTATACTTCATCGGTCATTCTTGATTTCTGTGTTGTGTAATAAATATTATACTTCTCCGGTCATTCTTCATTTATGCGTTCTGCCATATATTACACTTCTTCGGTTACCCTTGATTTATAAATTCTGCAACATTCTAGAAAATTTTACTTTTGATAACTACACTTCGCAGCATCCATCTCCTTTTCATTATGAAGTGCTATTCTCCATGGTGATGAGCACATCGAGCACATACTGCATCATGACAAATCCCATCCTCGGGTTCCAACAAATTCCAACTCAAGGCTACCGTCCAGTATCCGCTTCACTCATTACGCTATCCAAGGCCCCGGTACGTCATCTCTGGGAATACGACTCCCTGCTTGTGTCCCATACGAAAATTTGACTCACTGCCCCTCTTGATAAAGTCTAGGCCGCTACATTAGAGCAATTAGATATGGTTGTGCTACCGTCACCTGGACATCCCAGAATCTCTCTTTAGAGGCCACTTTCAATATCATAGCCTTGAATGTTCTCGGAGAATCTCGAATCCGGTATTTTTAATTAAGCACTATGAACGGTGCTACCAACTGTCCTGACTCATTGCAAGAAATCCCTCTGCGCAATCGTCACAAGCACATGACGCCGCTTGCAACGACTTGCAATGAAGTAGTTATAGCTGTGAACCAGTTTTCTTGTCCAGTGTACTGCTCCTTTCTCTTGCCCAGAAGTCGTTCACCGCGAAAGAACTTCGGATTGATGTGATCCGAACAAGCTCGGGTGTATCCTTTGTATTCATTTCCAAATTTCTTCTACATGTGTTAGATGAGGTCGTTCTTTGAAGTATTATATTAATTCTTGTTGTGCAATTCTTATTACGAGTGTATATTGTTACCAACTGTTCACCAATAGCAATTTTTATTTTATTAAATTTTAGTAATTTATTTTATATCACACGTCAAAAATAAAAATGTTCTCACTTTATAGTTTTAATGTGATTTCTATACATATCTATTACAATAGGCTTCAGTTTGAATTATCTGTGATTTTTTAGTACCACTCCTTTCCTTTAATTCAATAAAAGACATCATTGTTATTATAAGTGTTCTAATATACAACTCTGTAGAAGTTATTTTTTAGTTATTTGTAAAATAGAACAGTAAAGATTAGATTGAATAGTAAAAAAGCTTTATTGGTAAATTTGTTGTTGTGCAGCTTTTCAAATTGGTATTTAGGGAACGTAAATTGAAAAAAATCCAATTCTTTTGTTAGGTGAAAATTATAATTTATTGTATAACTCTGTAGATTTAGATACTGTACCTAAATAATTTACGCTTTGGCCTAACACATCTCGTATACACCACCAATCATAATAATTTATACTTTGTTGTTGTTTGGAATATGAATCAAAGCCAAACTTTATAAAATTGTAAAAGTTACGTTTACTTTGGAAAGAAATAATACGACTCATATTCCATAAAGATGTCCGAAAGGTGGTGGTGAACCAGGAGTCCAGGAACGAGCAGCAGCGCTAGCGGTACCTGGCGGCCGCTGTAGCAACGACCACATTAGGCTCGTTACTTCGCTACTACAATTGCCATTTGGCCTAATGAATGGTCTGATGTATTCTGAATAGTGCACATTTGAAACTAACATGGCTGGCGGCCATTTTAATTGACCGCGCTGTTGTCACAATTATCCCAGTAGTCGCGATCAGCCCGGGCATTGTGGCGCTCCTCACCGCTCGCCGCTCTGCGCTCTCCCGCTCCATCCGCCCTTTTGTCTCCTCCTCCGGGATCTTATCATAATGGAACTGTTAAGGCGCAATAACGAACAATACTTGTCTCACTTGCGAGGCGTGTCGGGCGGCCGATACTCCTTCCTCACCGTATTAGTACGAGTTAGTGCGGCAAAGGTCATGGTGGTACTTGTAATGGGCAAGTCAGTGTTCTTAATTAAGACGATCTCGACAACAAGATGGTAGGGTAATATTACGAAATAATAGTATAGCAGTATACGGATTATGGCTCACAACGTCGGGGCGTTAATGTTTTGTTGTAATTGAATTCGAGAGGATAAATTTTAGCAGGACATAAGACACAGTGTTTTGAGGGACTGTACGTTGTACATGTATGACAAGGAGAGCACCCTGACTGATATACAGCACTGCTACAGTCACAGTGACGCTACGCCATGCAATACAGTACGCTCCATTCTTAGCAACATTCCTTCTGATAATATCTACCCTCGTATCCCTCATAGCATTTATCTTGCATGGGGCCTGGAAATGAGTCTTATACTGTATGACAGAGAGGGCAACCTGACTGATGTACAACACTGCTACAGTCACAGTCACGCTACACCATGCAATACAGTACGATCCATACTTAGAAACGTTCCTTCTGATAATATCTACCCCCGTATCCCTCATAGCATTTATCTTGCCTGGGGCCTGGAAATGAGTCTTATACTGTATGACAGAGAGGGCAACCTGACTGATGTACAACACTGCTACAGTCACAGTGACGCTACACCATGCAATACAGTACGATCCATACTTAGAAACATTCCTTCTGATAATATCTACCCCCGTATCCCTCATAGCATTTATCTTGCCTGGGGCCTGGAAATGAGTCTTATACTGTATGACAGAGAGGGCAACCTGACTGATATACAACATTGCTACAGTCACAGTGACGCTACACCATGCAATACAGTACGATCCATACTTAGAAACGTTCCTTCTGATAATATCTACCCCCGTATCCCTCATAGCATTTATCTTGCCTGGGGCCTGGAAATGAGTCTTATACTGTATGACAGAGAGGGCAACCTGACTGATATACAACATTGCTACAGTCACAGTCACGCTACGCCATGCAATACAGTACGATCCATACTTAGAAACGTTCCTTCTGATAATATCTACCCCCGTATCCCTCATAGCATTTATCTTGCTTGGGGCTTGGAAATGAATCTTATACTGTATGACAGAGAGGGCAACCTGACTGATATACAACATTGCTACAGTCACAGTCACGCTACCCATGCAATACAGTACGATCCATACTTAGAAACGTTCCTTCTGATAATATCTACCCCCGTATCCCTCATAGCATTTATCTTGCCTTGGGGCCTTGGAAATGAGTCTTATACTGTATGACAGAGAGGGCAACCTGACTGATATACAACATGCTACAGTCACAGTCACGCTACACCATGCAATACAGTACGATCCATACTTAGAAACGTTCCTTCTGATAATATCTACCCCCGTATCCCTCATAGCATTTATCTTGCTTGGGGCTTGGAAATGAGTCTTATACTGTATGACAGAGAGGGCAACCTGACTGATATACAACACTGCTACAGTCACAGTCACGCTACGCCATGCAATACAGTACGATCCATACTTAGAAACGTTCCTTCTGATAATATCTACCCCCGTATCCCTCATAGCATTTATCTTGCCTGGGGCTTGGAAATGAATCTTATACTGTATGACAGAGAGGGCAACCTGACTGATGTACAACACTGCTACAGTCACAGTCACGCTACACCATGCAATACAGTACGATCCATACTTAGAAACGTTCCTTCTGATAATATCTACCCCCGTATCCCTCATAGCGGTGATGTTGCCTGGGGCTTGGAAATGAATCTTATACTGTATGACAGAGAGGGCAACCTGACTGATGTACAACACTGCTACAGTCACAGTCACGCTACGCCATGCAATACCGATCCATTCTTAGAAACGTTCCTTCTGATAACGTTTCCCCCTGTATCCATTGTAGCAGTGTTCTTTCCTGAAGTTCTAGAAATGAATATTGTACCTTTGTGATAGAGAACAACTTAAATTGTATCTAACACTGATGTCATCCAAGCATTTTATAATGCAGGAGAGTTTATGACATTTAATTGGGAGACCGCTGAGACGCGAGAGAAGTGGGTTACATTGGCGAAGACATAATTGTAAAATTGTATGTATGAATGAGAATTTTGTAATATGAACGTAAGGAATTTTAGATTAAAATCCAGCTATACAATGTACAATTGTCGCTGCAAACGATGTATAAAATAAACCTTATTTTATTTAAGATTAAGGTGTATTAATGATATGAAGTTTTTATTGATCATGTATCTTGATAATAGAACTACGAAGAACATACTTAAGTTTTCCGCCAAATCATTAGGTGGGTCTAGTTTTTTTACGGGGAGGGGGTGGGTTAGAACCCTATAATCACATTTTAATTAATTGTAGTTTGTAACTTCTCATATAGTTTGCCGATGGTTTAAGTGGTGGAAACTATATGAAGGCACTGAAGTCCGGAACTGAAATATGCACGTTGCGCGAGCACAGGCTACAATGTGGCGGATGTCATTGCGGCCAGTTAGGGCCTCGTAAAGAACGAGAGCAAAGTGTGTGTTTAAAAACCAAACATGATTTACGACCTCCCCTAACAGACTTTCAACTCGTGACCGTAAACATTGCCCGTAAATGTATTTTATAGATGCTTCTTAATTCTCGCGGTGGGCGAGTTCGGAGAGTACGCCGATAACAACACAACACGACATAAAAAATGCATCAGCCGGTTATGAGCTTCAAGTATCGAATCTCTCATTAGCCTCGAGCCCGGCATGAATCAATAAATGGAGGTATAATGTATGCAAAGCTGGTCGGCTAATCAGTCCAGATATGGACTTCCTTCAACTCGCCTCGGCTGCATCCCACTCGAGCGCTTCTAATTGGTCCTCCGGTCGATGGTAAGGCAAAGTGACTCTGTTGACGTCCTCCGATTGACGGTAAGGCGGAATTGTTGTCAATGATGTATTCGAAATAAGGTAAGGCGGTAAGGTGTTATTGGCGTCCTGATGATGCTCTTGGAGTTACGCCAATGTCTCAGAGTAACGGTAAGGGGGAGATTCTCTCCCGCATCGTCCTTGCAGTGACGATTAAGTGCATTGTCTCTTCGGCAATGACAGTTCTCAGAGTGACAGTTAGGTGGATCTCTCTCCCCCGGCGTACTTTGAATGACATTGGTCTACTCAAAGTGATGTTAAAGGAGTTTCTCTTCGATCTCGATCTCGGAGTGACGATGAGGTGTAATGTTTCTTTTGAAACGTTCTCGGAGTGACGGTTAGGTCCTTAAAATGATGTTAGCTTACAGAAAAGGGGATCCTCTCAGACAGAGACGCAACGTTCTCGAAATGACGATGAGGGTGAGGTGCAGTGACTATCTAGCAACATTTTGCGAGAGTTAGTAAAATACTACCTCATACTAGAGACTACTTCATCTACATCAGTCGGAGGACATTGATTAACTTTCGGGATGTACTTTTAACTTAGTGTTCATATATAAATAGCAGTTGAGGAAACTGATAAAGAACATTTCGTTTTCCAAATTCCAAAGAGGACCTTTGGAGTTCAATAGGCTAATTTAGGTTTTAACTGTTTCCTGGTCGGTTTACAGTGTTGTATGTTTATTACTCAGAATTAGCAGTAATGACGAGCATATTCCATATATCACGAACAATGTAAAAGCTTAGATATTACAATTTGTATATTTTTGTCGTAAACTTTTTGAAATATCATTGCAAAATAATTTAAGAAAGTTCAATACTGCATATATACAATTTTTGTACAATATTACATGACACGTTTTTGAAACGTAGGCTATACATAAATGTACTACGTGAAGTCGATTAACAAGATCAATTTATCCTTGATGAAACGTTTAAGAAGTAAATACTAATGTTTTTAGATGATATCCAGAAATAGTTATATTTGTACTTTGTGTGGCGTCAGAGATAAAAATCTACGTTGCGCTGCTATTGTGGATGCCGTATCGTGTCTACAGGTACTCTAGAAATCAGAAAACTTGCCTCATAATCACGAACCCTAATGGCTGCCTTTGGTAACATAATCCTCATGTAGTGAATGATGAATAATATCTCAATTTAAAGTTACAATGAGGCTTTTCTCTGCAAACGGCAAAGGTTCGAAACTATATTTATTTATTGATTATTTAGCATAAATCATGTATCATAATAATTTGTATACGCTCCAGATTAGTTAGCACATCATATTGCGTGTGTGAGTAGTATCGTAAATGTCCACCTTTTCCATTATTTCCGTCCATTGTATATTGTTATAATTGGTTTGTATTGTTGCAGTGGGTCGAGGAGAGTTACACCAACTTCGAGAAGGGGATCAACTGGCGCTCGTACGTGGTGTGTGACGTAGCCTATAACAATGTCAACAACTGGTTGTGGACGCCGTTTGTGGAGCGCGGCATCGCCAACCGCATCTACATCGAGATCAAGTTCACCATCCGCGATTGTTCACTGTTCCCCGGCAACGCACTCTCGTGCAAGGAGACCTTCTCGCTGCTCTACTACGAGTTCGACGCCGCAACTCGCGAGCCACCCCCCTGGGAACCGGAGAGCTACAAACTCATCGGTAAGTCTGAATGATGAATTAGGAGACTTGGAGATTTGTAGATTTAGTGTTTATGTTCTTGGTATCAAGACGGTCAAACAGTCCTTTCATGGATGAGATACAGTGATAAACGTGTTTATTGTAGTATTCAATTTGATCTTATCCATCCGGAAGTTGTGCGAGGGATTGTTATCAGTCCCAAGTGTAGAATAGAAGAATGAACAGTGTTAAATCGTTTTGGGAATAGAGGACCTTGCTAAGTTATGATTGGAACATATGTAATCAGAAATGCTAAGACAATCACTTTTACACTGAAGAACATTTTATTTTAATACAAATTGTGGAGAAACACTTTTGAAACTTGACTTGTCAACGAGACAAGTACGAAGAATGCATAGAGTAATGCAGTAACAGACGTTACCGTCACATAAACAAGGAATCTGTAGAAAGATAAGGATTGGGGCGGGTAGGACGGCCCAATATATCACCGGTGTGTGGAAGTGATGAGGCAGACGGTAGATGCTCGATAGACGGTGTGGGATAGGCCCGCCACGGCACTGCGCAGCGCGCAGTGTGTGTGGGCGAGCAACGCGCCGTCCTCCGTGCGCATGCGTACCTCACTCTTGTTTCCGAGATAGACGATTGAATTTGTATTACAAGCCGGGTTCGTTAATGCCGAACCTTTGAATAAACAACAAACTAAAGCCCACACCGTATCGTCTAAATCGCTCTTTGTTGAGCCAAAATATATTGCGTGTCAATGTAACATTATGCTCGAGGTGTACGCCGCGCGACCTATGTACCTATTCATCAGTGACAGCGGCTCGCGACTAAATCACATCAGAGTGTACACACATACAGTGTCACCTCGGCTCTGCACATCCACACCTCTCTCTCGGACCTGTCCGCAGATCTAGATCTTGTCCGCGCATTCTCCTCTCTCTCCGGCCGTGTTGTCGTCAGCACATCGCCCCTCACCTATTGATCGTATCGGCCTGTTTATTACGTGTCACCACGACCTATCGTTTTCATAGAATAGCTCTCGAGACTTTTTATATATATCTTATAGTGTCACAGTAGCACTGAACCTATAAAGATTAAATTGTAATACTATAATCCGATCATTACCAATTATCAAGATTGTTACGGAATATAAATACTGTCTACTGCAAGCAATCAATTATATTAACACTGTTCTAGTTTATAGATTGTATTATAACTTTGTATTACAAAGAAGAAACAATCTGTCACATTTTCCTACAATCTGGTAAACAATACAATGACATGTAAATTTTTCAAACAATCCTTCGTGTCCAAATTATTGATTATCCAACGAATAAAAAACTCTATTGAATTTTTTGAAGTTAAATCAAAATTAATTAATAATTATTACTTCACGCTAGTATACAAATTTACACATACAGTAATCTGTATTGTTTAAGTCTTACCTCAAGGACATGTGCATACATCCTTTTGAACCTTATTTCCCTTCTTAACTCTGAGACGATAAATTAATTATGTCACGTCCTCGCTATGTTCAAAGAAGTCGATGCCGGAATGCGTGCTCTTGGGAGCGTTCTGTTACACATAGCAGGTAGTAAGTAAGTAACCTCATTCGCAATGACATAAAACTCTCCATTAAATTCTGGATTATGCAAATCGGCGGTCCGAGATGGACACGGGACGGCTAAGTGGAGTCCAGTGTCCAGTGTCCCTTGTCCAGTTGCGGGAACTGAGGACGTGGAGCGGCGGCCCTGAGTGGTCCGGCCCGGCAGCAGTTTTACGGCCGCCAATCAAGCAACCGTTTAATAACTCTCTATCTATCACCGCTACATTTCACCTGATTGTATATTTGCATTTTCCAAGTTACTCATGGTCCCATTTGCATTCCAGGCACCTTGCCACTTCGTCATTGGAGGTCCCGTCCTCCCGGGCTCGGCTCTGGCACCGAACCGACCGCGACCGCATCGTGAATCCTTAAACGAACGTACTCCGATACTTTATTGACGCATTGGCACGTACACGACTAAATCAGTCACCACAATAAGTAAAATAGTTGACATTAAAAATGATAAGTAAATGTGCAATAAATTTCAATCAAGTACAGTTTTATGAAGATCTGAGTTGTGATATTCGCTGAGCAGTAGAAGTGCAAATGTTGGCGTACAACACTCGAGGGGGGAACTTGTCACTCGGGCGCGGCTGCTTTGTTTTAACGGCGTATCTTAACTGCTGCTTTAATAACCCACTGTGTAATAGAACTTTAATTGCGAGTTATATTTGTGCGCACTAAGATTTCTCTAGTGAATGGCGCGTTTGAAATATAACTGCTGCTTTGTCTATGTTTTCCTGTTTGTTTTAAACCCTAGACAAATATTGTTTAAACATAAGATTTTATCATCTATATACATTTCTTGTCTCGTGAATATATATTGGACTTTATATATACAGCTCATGTTTGAACGTTATAATTATATAAGAGTATACAGCAGACTTCAAAGAGATCGCTCCTCTAAGACATTACCCTTAAAACTCCTTAATTGCTTGTTGCATAAGTTGATAGTTCATACCGATAAAATGCTAACATTTGAAAATGTAGTAAAATCAAGGATGGTTTTAGAAAATATAAGTTATAAGTGCAGAAAACTGTTTTAGGATTCGAGATGTGTTCTCAAAATAAAAGAAACATTGAACAACTATCTTTAAGGCTGCCAGTATCTGCAGTGAAACTGTTTGTGTGTGGAGGAAATTGAAGCAGCACTTCACTATAAATTACACAATATTCTTTTGTTAGTTAAAAAAATTTGAATATAAAGAAATACTGGTACTTTTTTAATACATACATCCCTCAAAGTATATAAATGCTTTTTCTGGATATTGTTCAAGACTCTTCATTCATAAAGATTATTTAGAATATTACTGCATTCCTCAAGTCAAAATTTGCATTACCTAAATGTTTATACTAGATATAATCCATTAGAACATGTTAAAATGTGCTTAACTTTTCTGTTATTTACTTTTTAAGCTAAATTTAGTTTGTCATAACAATTTTGTATGCATTGTACTTTATATTTTATACAACATATGCATTGCTCATCTGTTTGGTTTTTGTTCAATTGCATTATAATGATAATTTATGTGATAGTGGAATTTTACACAAATAACATTTTGAAATGGTTGTAGTTTGATTCCCTTTGCAAGTGATTAAATCTGTCACATTGAAATAGGAATCATGTTTAAATGTGCTAAATGTTAAATCATGAGAATGCTATTTGTTGATGGGCAATATTTGATATATTTTGTTTATTGTTATCCAGTTATATAATTTATTATCTATTTATACTCTGAATAATGTATGTATTATCCCCATAATGCTATATAAAATGCCAATATTTAAAAATCTGGAGTTATAGAAGCACCACAGCCACACAAAGAGCAACATAACATTTTCTAGTAAAAGCATGAACTAAACTGATCAAAACAAATAATTGATGAAACTGTAATTTTGTATCTTGCTTTTTTTAAGTTTCATTATGGACCTCACCGATAAGTCATGTTGACTTGGTGGGGCCATGATTATGTAAAATTATGTGTTACAAAACAAATAAATAAATAAAAATAATAGGAAAATAATGTAATTAATATATTGTTCTCTTAATTTTCTAATTGACACATTACTGGTATTCCCCTTTTATATTTGGGATTTAAAGTCAATTCGAGGTACATTTTATGAAAGAGTAATTGAAAAACCACTTTTGATAACTGCTTCAATCGAATCCTATGAATTTTAAAACTTTTGTATAATTGGAAGATTTTGTATATGGTTTCGTGATTAGTTTTTGTGGTTTTTCTGTTTTGCCAATTTTATTTTGATGTGTAACAGCCAAAATAAGAGCAGCAAAGTGTCTTATCATGGTCTGAATCTTAAGGTCATTTCACTTGAGAACTGAAAGTGAACAGCCCCCACACCATCTGAGCCTATACAAGAAGAAACCATCCTATAAAGGAGCCGCCTACTTCAACCACCTTCCAGAGCACTTAAAGAACCAACCACCTCACCGCTTCAAGAAACAACTGACTCTGTGGCTCCAAGAGAGACCTTTTTACACAGAAGAAGAATTTACAAACAGCTAAAAATTGTTACCTTATATAACTGACGCTATGTACTGTTCTCAAAGAACATGTCAATAAAGTATATTGTCTATTGTCTATTGAAACTCAATATTCTCTAAATGTTTGACTTATGGATACTGCTGCAGGTCGCATTGCTGCTGGGGAAGGCAGATTCAACACAGCCAGCGACAACATCATCAACACGGAGACCAAGTCTATCCCTGTCAACAAGAAGGGAGTGTATTTTGCTTTCCGGGATCAGGGTGCCTGCATCTCTCTCCTGGCTATCAAGGTATACTCTTCACATATTGCATATCTTTTAATAAGTGTTAGAAAAGTAATGGTTATGCTAATTTTAAAATTTAATATTAACATAAGGAATATTTTGTTCTCCAACTGTTTGATCAATATAATCATAAAGACCCTTATGAGACTCTCATAAAGTAAAAGTTTAATACTACAGTGAACACATATTGTAAAAGTCACCACCTTACTCGCTACCTCCACTTTCTGCAGATACGTTATATTCTAACAGAAATATATTGTCACACAGGTTTGTGTTATTGAAAGAACAAAATTTGATATTGCATTGTGAACATTGACACCTTCACTGTTGCTCTGCACACTCACTGACAAAGTAAAGTGAGGTACTATTGTAGAGCGCACTTGTGCTGTTCACAGCGCTCAACCTCTCTTAATTCAACCTCAGTTTATTTTGGATATTTGTTTGACGCAACTATGAGAATGATGAGATGAACTCTTAAGTGTGTTTTTTAATACTACCATATTCTGTTTCCAAATTTAATTTTTATTTTATGCATTAGGTGATCTTAACAAATAAGAAAAATATCAGTATTAGGCTAGTAGCTGTGGAAAAAATTATTTCTTACTAACTCATTTATTTTACTATGTTTATTTTCAATTTTTGTCATATCGGCATAAAACAAAAGGAACAGTGCCAGTAATTTAATTTTGTTTTATTTTCAATACAAGTGTAGAGTAAGTCTTAGTTACAAAAACTTCATTTTTCTTCCATCTTGAAAAACGTATTTTTCGCAACAAATATTACAAAACAATCTCTGTGTTTAATATTTTATATTATTCAGAATTTCTCCTAATCACCACTACTGAAAAGATACTTGTGTTAATTAATGCCTTTTTAGTTGTACAGGTACAATATGATGTATCATTGAGTTATACCAATCATTCCAGGTTTACTACATAACGTGTCCAGAGGTAACCATCAACTTTGCCCACTTCCCCATGACACCGACAGGCCGGGAGGTAACACTGATAGAGCAGACAACTGGAACGTGTGTGGACAACGCAGAAGTAATCGACACCCCGACCTATCTGTGCAAGGGCGATGGAAAATGGTCCCTCCCCACTGGTGGTTGCAAGTGTAAGGCGGGCTTCGAACCCGACTTTGAAAAGCAGACCTGCAATGGTAAGTCCCTTGAAGACTGGTCCCATAGAGGAAAATATTGCATATTATATGAGGAAATATTCATATACTATTATAAAACTAATAATTCGTAATTTAAAGTTTGTTAACAATGGATGATTTAAAAATTGTAAACGACAGAAGGATTTCGGACATTTTGTTATATGTTGCAAAACATTATAACACTATGTTTCAAGGATTGAAACCTTCCCTCTTCTTTATGTGTAAAACCCCTAGTACTTTAGTAAACTAATACACTTATTACTTTATTAATACATTAGGGTTTTAACACCTGAGAAGAGGGTAGGTTTAAATACTTGAACTGTAGTTTTATAATTTTTTGTAACTTTTAACAATGGAAAATGAATCCACCATATTTTCAGAACTAGTAAGTTACAAACACAGAAAATGTCCTCTGTAAATGTGTGAGTAGGTTCGAAATAACTGTGGCAATATTTTGGTCTCCTCCATAAACTATCTAATAAGCACAATGCAAAGTAAATCAGTTCTTTAAAACATTAACAGATACGAGTAATTAGATTTTGAAATAGTATTCTTAAGCATCACTAATATTAAAAAGTGCACACTTTTATGGTGTAAAATTGAGTATAAACAAATAGTAGTAGAAGTTAAAATGCAGGATATAATCAAGTTCAGAAGTAACTCTTTTTGAGGAATATTTTGTTCATTTGCAATAGAGAACTATTTACAAGTACAAAAATGTTGCAAGTTTGATATATTTGAAACGATGTATTGGAATTAAAAATATCCTTTTAGTTCACAAAGTGTATAAACATTTCAAAAAATTATTATTTCATAATATTTTCTTAAATCTCTAAAAGTAAGCATTTCTTTAATACCTAAATGCACCATACAACTCTATAGCAGCATTAATAAAGATTTATTGGCAGTTGTAAAGAAGAACACAGAACCAATTGCCATTTTAAGGTAATAAATGCTAAATGGTTTCTATTCTGCAATTAATTGTTACATAGCAACTGGCAAGGAGTAATCACTGGCAGATTTATGGCATATAAACCTAAGAGCTTTGAACGGCTATGTAACCAAAGAGCATTTATATATCTTTCTGATTGTCACATCAATTAATTGCACTCAGTGAGCGTTTTATTGACTCAGTAGCACTCTACTAACTCAGCCAAGCCACTCGCTCTCTTGCACTTGCCCTGCACTGAGTAATTATCTTTTACTGTTTCATTTCATTACTGATTTAGATTTAGCAAATAGACTTGTTCCCAGAACTGCTTCATTAAAGTTAATGTCAGTTTATATCACCTTTCAATTAGGGTTAATTAAGCAATTAATTGTTCCAGTAGTACATGAGCATTGAGTGCTCTTAGTAACTGTTATATCTACAATGTATAATGCTGATAAAGTTAGTTTGTTTTCATTTTGTACAGAGTGTCCTTGAAATCTTTACTAACCTTTTCAGGTATTATTCCTGGACAACAGACAAATCAAAATATCATTTTCAAACTTTGTATAACCCAATAATTGCTTGAATATCCACCGTTTTGTGTTTTTCACATATCTATTTTAAAATTAAAACTTGGGTTATTTTAATAGTTGAAATTTTATGTATAGTTTTATAACCTAAATGTCTAATTACCGTAAAAATAATGTTTTTTAAGAAGCTTTATAAAAAAAGACTGTTTCTTAAAATCTTTAAGCGCAAATGCCTTATAAACTACATATGATAAAATGTCGCAGTTATTAAATTTTAGTTAGACCATTTAATTAAACATCCAACGATACTAAGATTTTAGGTTTGAACATCGGTTGAGAAATAAGGAAGGTAATGTGCATTTAAAAGAGTACTAATAAGCGGTATTTTTCTTAAGCAGTGCCCTCAATTGAGTTGTAAGTATAATGTCATTGGTCAGTCATAGTGAAAAGTATGTAATTTATTATAAATTAGGAAATACATGCTATATGTAAGGTAGAGGAGATTAGGAATCTTGTATCTTTGTCTAAGCAAGACACAAAATAATCCTTTTATTATTCTTGTAAGTTTTTTATTTAAATACTTTTGACTATGAAATCTACTTTGATATAAAATTAAATCAATATTTTTCCAACAAAAATTCTTAAATATTCACTCTAAACCAAAACAATTGCAACAAGTTAATGAAACTTTGAAAACTTTAACCCTATAAACATAAAATGTGTTACCTTGTTTAGCTAGCAGCTTTGATATGAATACAGATTGGAGAGCATAAAGTTAAATGAGTTTTGTTTGTTTATATTTTCTAGCAAATATGATTTAGGAGTGTAATATAACAGTGTATCTCGGTGCCG